>NC_088259.1:1303754-1446254 GCF_036013445.1 Caloenas nicobarica
CACTAGGAAACCACTCTAATTAACTGTACAAGACTAGGAGGAAATTTCAAGAAGAGACATGGTTTCTTAGAGCTTTCTTCAGTGTAATGAGCTCCATGGTGCATTTGGTGCTGAGTCCTTGAACCTCAGGTGCTGAGTCCTTGAACCTCAGATGCTGAGAGGAGATTGCACAAACCTTTCCAGAAGGCGAAGTCAGAAGAAAAAAGTACTAAGTACTTTGAAGTATTAATGAGTTCTACTGAGGGCAAGTACCAGCAAAGCCTCCCCAGGGACTCGTTCCAGTTAGCTATTTGGAGGCCATGATGGCAGATAAACAAAGGGTAATGTGCAGGCAGCTGAGGTGCTGAGAAAACCCTGGTTTTGTTGGGTGAAGCAGAGAGGCCAAGGCCTGACCCTCAGCCCCTGGGAAGGCAGATCCTGTCCCTCACACATTGCTCAGGGCTCTTCCTGGGGCAGAGGGATGTGGGGTGTGTGATGCTGAGTGAAGGACAATGCTGTGACAGTTCCCAGCCATACTGGGGTGTGCAAGGAGGCCATGCGGTGCCCCCAGTGCCTGAGGACAACATGTCTCCTCATGGGCCTTGGTGGCAGAGATGATTGCCATAACCAAGGGGACAAAGACTTGGGTTCTCTTGGCGACATCCAGCCTTGCCAGTGCCCTTTGCCATCTCCACCACAGGTTGTCCTACACTGTCCCACAGCTGCTTCTGTTTCCCTGCAGGCTGTAGACACCCATCTCGCTTCCTCCCCTTGCTCTCACCCTGGTATTTCCATACATTGACTGGTGTGTCTCCACTCTCATGCTCTGTTCCTTGAAACACAAGGTGGTGGACTGATGTCATGCTCCTTCTGGATGATTTCTCGTACAACAGCACTACCCTTTGAGTGACATTTCTTCCTCCTCATGTCCAGTCTCCACGTTCCAAGCTGCGCTGTGTGTCAGTGTTTCTCTCTGCTGTAGAAAGGAGGGCCCTGAAAACTACTGACCTGTCAGCCTCTGACCTGTGCCTGGGAAGAACATGGAATAGATCCTCCTAGAAGCTGTGCTAAGGCACAAGGAGGACAGGGAGGTTATTTGAGACAGCCAGCACAGCTTCACCAAGGGCAAGTCCTGCCTGACTAACCTAGTGGCCTTCTACGGTGGAGTAACTACTTCAGTGGACAAAGGAAGGGCTATGGATATCATATCTATCTGGACTTCCGTAAAGCCTTTGACATGGTCCCTCACAACATCCTTCTCTCTGAATTGGAGAGATATGGATTTGATGGCTGGACTGTTCGTTGGGTGAGGAACTGTCTCAATGGTTGCACCCAGAGAGCAGTGGTCAATGGCACAATGTCTGGATGGCCACTGATGACAAGTGGTGTCCCTCAGGGATCCATACTGGGATCAGTACTGTTTAATATCTTCATCAATGACATAGTGGGATCAAGTGCACCCTCAGCAAGTTTGCAGATTTTTACCAAACTGAGTGGTGTTGCTGACTCGCCTGAGGGACAGAAGGTCATCCAGAGGGACCTGGATAAGCTCGAGAAGTGAGTTCACATGAGTCTCCTGAGGTTCAACAAGGCCAAACACAAGGTCTTGCACCTGGATTGGGACAACCCCCGCTATCAGTACAGGCTGGGGGATGAAGGGATGTAGAGCAGCCCTGACAAGAAGGACTTGGGGATAGTGGTGGGTGAAAGACTGGACAGGAGCCAGCAATGTGCACTTGCAGCCCAGAAGGCCAAACATCTTGGGCTGCATCCAAAGGAGCATGACCAGCAGGTCAAGGGAGGGGATTCTGCCCTTCTGCCTCACTCTGGTGAGACCCCACCTGGAGTCCTGCATCCAGCTCTGGAGCCCTCAGTACAGGAAAGACATGGACCTGTTGGAGAGGGTCCAGAGCAGGGCCACCAAGATGATCAGAGGGATGGAACAGCTCTGCTGGGAGGACAGGCTGGGAGAGTTGGTGCAGTTCAGCCTGGAGAAGACACGGCTCCAAGGAAATATTACTGCGACCTTTCTGTGCTTAAAAGAGTCCGATAAGAAGGATGGGGAAAGACTTTTTAGTAGGGCATGTTGTGATAGGACAAGGGTTGATGGTTTTGAACTAGAAGAGGAGAGATTCAGGCCAGACATGAAGAAGACATTTTTTACAATGCAGGTGATGGAACACAACCACTGCCCAGAGAGGTGGTGGATACTCCATCCCTGGAGACATTCAAGGCCAGGCTGGATGGGGCTCTGAGCAACCTGATCTGGTTGAAGATGTCCCTGCTCATGGCAGGGGGGTTGGACTAGATGACCTTTCAAGCTCCCTTCCAACACTCTCTATGATTCTATGATTCCTACCTCCAAGGAAAGCTCCACCGTATGGGAACCTCCTTTCACGTAGTTGTAGACAGCAATAAGGTCTCCTCTCAGCTTCCTTTTCTCCCTTTAAACATAGAATCATAGGATCATAGAATCATTTCAGTTGGAAGAAACCAATAAGATCATCGGGTCCAGTCATAACCTAACTCTAGCACTAAACCGTTTCCCAGAGAACCTCGTCTATACATCTTTTAGACATCTCAAGGAATGGTGACTCAACCACTTCCCCAGACAGCCTGTTCCACTGCTTCACAACCTTTTCCATGAGGAAATGTTTCCTAATATCAATTCTGAACCTTCTCTGGCACAACCTGAGGCCGTTTCCTCTCATCCTATCACTTGCTACTCATGAGAACACCAACACACTCCATGCTACAACCTCTTTTCAGATAGTTGTAGAGAGCAAAATGGTCTCCCCTCAGTCTCCTTTTCTCCAGGCTAAACACCCCGGGGTCCCTCAGCTGCTGCTCAGAAGACTTGTGCTCCAGACCCTCAAGAGCCTTGTCCCCCTCCTCTGCACTCTCTCCAGCACCCCAAGGTCTTTCCTACAGTGAGGAACCCAAAACTGAACTGAGGATTCGAGTTGTGGCCTCACCAGCGCTGAGTACAAGGGGATGATTGCTGCCCCAGTTCTGCCCACTACACTATTCTTGATGCATGCGAGGAGGCCATTGGCATTTTGGCCACCTGGGCACACACTGGCTCATGTTCAACTGCTGTCGATCAACATCTCCAGGTCTTTTTCCACCAGGCAGCTTTCCAGCCACTCTTCTCCAAGCCTGTAGTGTTGCAGGGGCTTGTTATGACCCAAATGCAGGACCTGGTACTTGGCCTTGTTAAATCTCAGACAATTGGCCTCAGCTTAATGAACCAGAAGCTCCAGATCCCTCTGTATGGCCATCGCACCCTCCAACAGATAAACAATCCCACCCAACTGGGGTCATCTGCAAACTTACTGAGAGTGCACTCGATCCCCTCATCCAGATAATTGATAAAGAGATTAAACAGAACTGGCCCCAATTCTGAGCCCTGGGGACACCACTCATGACCGGCCGCCAACTGGATTTGGCTCCGTTCACCACAACTTCTTGGGCCCAGCCCTCCAGCCAGATCTTTACCCATCACAGATACACCCATCCAGGCCATAAGCTGCAGCTTCTCCAGGAGATACTGTGGGATACGGTGTCAAAGGCTTTACTGAAGTCTAAGTACACAACATCCACAGCCTTTCCTCATCTACTAGTTGGGTCACCTTGTCATGGAAAGAGATCAGGTTGATCAATCAGGACCTGCCTTTCATAAACCCCTGTTGACTGGGCCTGATCTCTTGTTCCTCTTGAGGGCAGCCTAACAGATCCATAGTTCCCCAGATTCTCCTTCTGGCCCTTCTTGTAGATGGGTGTCACATTTGCCAACTTTCAGTCAACTGGGACCTCCCCACTTAGCCAGAACTGCAGCTAAATTGTTGAAAGTGGCTCAGTGATCACCTCCACCAGCTCCCTCACCACTCTTGGGTGTATCCCATCTGGCCCCATAGACCCATGGGTGTCCAAGTGGTGTAGCAGGTCGCAAACCATTTTCCCTTGGATTATTTGGGTTTCATTCTGCTCCCAATCCCTGTCTTCTGGTTCAGGGGCCTGGGTACCTAGAGCACAACTGTTCTGACTATTAAAGACTGAGGCAAGAAGGTATTTAATACCTCAGCCTTTCCCTCATCTTGTCTCACTATCTTTCCCTCTGCATCCATCATGGGATGGAGATTCTCCTTAGCCCTCCTCTTCTTCCTAATATATTTAAAGAAACATTTCTTGTTGTCTTTTACAGCAGTTGCCAGGCCCAGCTCTAGTTGGGCTTTGGCCCTTCTAATTTGCTCCTGCATAACTTCACTGCATGCTTGTATTCCTCTTGAGTAGCCTGCCACTCCTTCCAATGGTTATAAATTCTCTTTTTATTCCTACGTTCCAGCTCCAGCTCTCTATTCAGCCAGGCCGGCCTTCTTCCCCGCCGGCTCACCTTCTGGCACACAGGGACAGCTGCTTCTCCGCCTCTGAGATCACCTTCTTGAAGAGAGACCAGCCTTCCCGGACTGCTTTGTCCTTCAGAACTGCCTCCCAAGGGACTCTGCCAACCAGCCTCCTAAACAGATCCAAGTCTGCCCTTCGGAAATCCAAAGTAGCAGTTCTGCTGACCACCCTTCTACCTTCTCCAAGGATAGTAAACTCAATCATTTCATGATCACTACAGCCAAGGCGACCTCCAATGAGTCCTTCTCTATTGACAAACAACAGATCCAGTGGGGCTCCTTCCCTGGTAGGCTCACTGACCAGCTGTGTCAGGAATTGTGTTCCATACACTCCAGGAGCCTCCTAGACTGCTTCCTCTCTGCTGGGTTGTACTTCCAGCAGACATCTGGTAGGTTGAAGTCCCTCATAAGAACAAGGGCTGGCAATTGAAAGACTTCTCCCAGCTGCCTGAAAAATATTTCTTCTGCCTCTTCATCCTGGTTGGGTGGTCTGTAACAGACCATCCCCTAGGATGTCCACCTTGTTGCCCTTCCCCTTGATTCTTACCCGTAGACACTCAATCCTATCATCACCTTCATAAAGTTCCAAACAATCAAAACCCTCCCTAACATACATAGCTACCCCACCTCCTCTCCTTCCTCGCCTGTCCCTTCTGAAGAGTTTATAGCCATGCATTGCAGCGCTCCAGTTTTGAGAGTCATCCCACCATGTTTCTGTGATGACAATTAAATCATAGTTTTTCTGCCTCATAAGGGCTTTCCAGCTCCTCCTGTTTGTTTCCCGTGCTGCGTGCATTCGTACAGATGCACTTCAGCTGGGCCATTGATTGCACTGGGTTGGCAGACCAAAGGGCATCATTAGCACTACCCTCAGATGCCAGCATGTCGCCCTTGGCTGTGCCTCTGCCACATCTGGTTTTGTACCCTCCCCCTTCAAATCTAGTTTAAAGCCCTCTCAATAAGTCCTGATAAATTAATGTGGTCCGTAAAATAAGAATCTTGCTTTTTTTGTGGCTGTTTTCTAACACCATCTGAACTTGGGTAAGCAAGAGGAAGAGTGGTTAACAGAGTCTATTTTCTGAAAGTAACATGTTCCTGTACCTTTCCCATCTTTCTATGGTGAAGGATTCCTTCCCTTGCAGAGAGGACTGCAAAACCCGCACCTGTCAGGTTGGACTTTGCCTCCAAACGTGGTGCAGCCTTTTCCATTGTGGCATCACCCACTGCTGTTGATGTCACAAAGCAGCATCAGCGCTGAGGTGGGCACAGCAGGGTATAAGACCAGAGGTCTCCCTGCGCCTTTGTCACTCTGGATCTTGAGGGAACAGAGATCGCAGAGTTTTTGGCTCACTCCTGAGCAAGCAAGATGCTTGTTACCTGCACCTCAGCAAGTACCAAGAAACGGACAGAGAAAGTTAAGGATCTCAAAGGGTATGTTTGAAAAATCCTCCTCCCCTTTGCCCAGGTGTGTTTTCCACCTCATCAGCTGGGGTGGGTGGAGGGTGGACAGGAGAGGAACACGAGGGCAGCCTGAGAGCTTGGTCTGGAGCTGGTGGAAGGCAGCAGCCGCCTTTCAGTCTCTTCATGAACGCAAGGGTGAGGCCCAGAAAGCCTTTGATCTCTGCAGAATGAGGGACAGGTCCATTTTGGATCACACGGAGAGAGTCCCAGGGGGGTGGCCCAGATACAGCCTGCCATAGTAATTGTGAGAGCTCAGCTCAGTCCTGTATTGTGCTCTGCAGGGTGGGTTATGTCCCTGAGCCTGCTTGGTTTTCCTCTCCACTGGGACCAGAAGGACACCAGCATGTCCTCTGTTGGCCGTGGATTTGACTTGTGTTCCTGACAGAGGAGATTTCCTTCGGAAACCTGGGTAGTTCCTCACCAAAGCTCTACCTTAGGAAAGGGGCTCAAGATCTCTGAGGGTTGCAAGGAGAATTCTAGGACCACAAAAGGGAATTGTTTATTCCTGATGAATTGTACGCTGTGAGCCTTCTGAGAGCCTCCTGGAACAGGCAGGAGGAATTTCCACCTTGCAGAGCAGTGTGTGCTGCGTCTTGGCAGATCAGGCTCGGGGCAGCAGGGCCCAGCCACCAGAGTGTTTCTTTGGCGCTTCCCTGGTTGCCCGTTGCTTTCCAGCATGCATTGACATTCAGCCCTTCCTCCCTCTTTCCCCAGTCTGCATTTCTCTGCAGTTGTGCCAAGAGAAGGGCCAGAGATAACCCAGCTGCTAAAGAAACGCTGTGAGAGGGGAGACACACACCCCCTGCCTGGCAGCTGTTTTACTGTAGGGGCACAGGCTGAACCTTCTCTTGGGAGGGCGGAGAACAGGACCAGCACAAGTGCCGATCGGATGGTGGGCTGGAGAAACAGGCGTTTGTTGTGCCCCTTCCATTTCCAAGGAATCCCTCTCCAGCCCCACAGACGTGCAGTGTGGCCACAGCTCTTGCTGCAACTCCTGCTCTTCGTCCCGAGTCAATCTTGAGCCCTTTGTCAATAACGAAACAATCCCTGCCATGACAAATCCCCCACTGGTGCAGCTGGTGACAACTCCAGCAGTGACTCGAGCTGGTGCAGGACCAAGCCAATGCACACGCCAGGAACGCCAGGCTCAAGGGCTGCAGTCCCCGCTGCTGCTCTCCAGTCCGCTGCTGATCTGCACGGGAACCGCCAGCTTCACCAGCCTTTTCCTTCTTGCTGCTCTGCAGGAAGATGAAGGTGCTGAAGGCAATGATGCTCGTGCTGCTTTTTGGTCTGTTCTCTTTCGGTGAGTATCTGCAGAGCTCCGAACTGAGGATGGTGCTTTAGGAGGTACTCGAGGCTCCATCCTGCCCTGTTCCACTTCCCCCGCTGTGACCAGAGGAGTTGAGCTAAGAGCAGAAAGTACCCAACAAAGCTGTGCCAGTCCCTGCTTCAGCAGGACGGGTGTGGGGGTGAGGAAGGAGTGACTTGCCTTCCCCAGGAGGGCTAAGCCAGTTCTCTTCAGCTGAGGGAGAGGCCGTGGCTGAGCTCTCCTGCCCCAGGGGATTGAGAATCTGCTCCAGGACAAAGAGCAGATTCCAGGGCAGGGAACATCCATCTCTTGCGGAGCTCATATGCCATGATGGCCACTGTCACAGGCAACAAGAGGAGAGACAACTATGGCACTTGAGAGAGACACAGAAAGGGGAGTGAGCAGCCCGAGGCATAACCCAGCCTTAGACCAAGTTCTAAGCTCTGATGTGTGTCCCACAGGTGTTTACCACGTGGGACGGCTTGGCACAGAAAGCCACTAGAGCACCACAGCAGAGTTAGGAGACCTGAGTGAAACCCTGTCCCTGCCAGACCAGCTCCGTAAGCTCCAGGAACAGCTTTATCATCTGCGCTGGAGCACAAAGGATGTGGCCGAGTGGGCTCTCCAGGAAGGTGTGAAGCAGGCAAAGCTGCCAGGCTTTACCGGACAGGTAAGGGCACAAGACAGAAGAATCTACTCATGGGTTTTATCCTCCCTCCGGCACGTATCCTACTCCATTCCCTGTCACAGCCAACAGGCTGGCGCTGCTGGAACAAGAGCTGTCATGGCCACGTTTCCTTTTCCTGTTGCTCCACACTTCCTTATGGGGAAGAGAGAGCCCTGACGGGAATGACAGCTGTCTGAGTCGTACCTTCCTCTGCGTCCAGATCTCAGGTCCTCCTCAAGGGAGGACTGGAAAGAAAGAATGGTCACGGAGGTCCAGAGTTAAGCCAGTCCTATCTCATGCCCAGAAGGCTTGTCTGTCCGTGCTGCCTGGCCTGGGGCCTCTCCACAGGAAAAGCCCCTTCCCGCAGCTCCAGCATTCAGAGCACTGGAGTGAGCAGACCCCCCTTTCTGATCCCATCAATCACAGCAGAGCAAACCTGAGAGGCTTCCAGACAATTTGGACGTTCCTTCCATCTGAAATGGGCCTTGTCCCCGTTCACCTTGGCTGGCCTTGCATGGGGAGCTGCTTCCCTGTTCCTTTTCCTTCCAACAGGCGCTCTACTTTGTGTTCCTTCCCAGGCTGTTCAGGACATCATCAGTCAAGCCCTGGAGATGCTGGAAGAAATCCAGGTCCCAATGCCAGATTACGCCCTCAAATCAGCAGGTGCCGTGATGTTGTACATACAAACCAGATCCAAAGTGCTTCCTGTCCAGATTGACAAGATGGGCATTGGAACGTGCCCAGCAGCAGGAGAGAAGGGGCGAGAAGTCAAGGGTCACCTCGTGTCCTAAGAGTGACCCCACTGACAGAGCCTGTAACGGGCCAGACCCCATGGGAAGCACAGAAAGCCTGGTTCACATTCTTGTCTTTTTCCACGGCCCCTTACAACAGTTTGATGACTCCCTGCTGTGTGTTCCAGAGGGGTCCTGACAGTAAGAAAGAGGGGAACTCACTGTAGGACATGGATGACAACTGAGAAGCCTTTTTCAAGTCAACAGTGCAATATTCCTCCTGACACTGCTTGATGATGTTGCTCACATTTTATTTTCCAGGGGCTGCTGTCATTCATTCCAGGACTTCTCCATCCCTCCGGAATGCCAAAACCAAAGTCTTCCTGTATTCCCTGCCAGTGGCGGATTACATGAGGTCCCCTGAGCTTATTCTGGAGGTAGGAGCACCAAGAAGCAGTAAAACAAAGGTCGGAAGAATGAATCACAGAATCGCAGAATCACAGAATGTTAGGGATTGGAAGGGACCTCGAAAGATCATCTAGTCCAATCCCCCTGCCAGGGCAGGAACACCTAGGTGAGGTTACACAGGAAGGCGTCCAGGCGGGTTTTGAATGTCTCCAGAGAAGGAGAATCCACAACCCCCCTGGGAAGCCTGTTCCAGTGTTCTGTCTCCCTCACTGAGAAGAAGTTTCTTCTCAAATTTAAGTGGAACCTCTTGTGTTCCAGCTTGAACCCATTACCCCTTGTCTTACTGTTGGTTGTCACCGAGAAGAGCCTGTCTCCATCCTCGTGACACCCACCCTTTATATATTTATAAACATTGATGAGGTCACCCCTCAGTCTCCTCTTCTCCAAGCTAAAGAGGCCCAGCTCCCTCAGCCTTTCCTCATAAGGGAGATGCTTCACTCCCTTAATCACCTTTGTGGCCCTGCGCTGGACTCTCTCCAGCAGTTCCCTATCCTTCTTGAACTGAGGGGCCCAGAACTGGACACAATATTCCAGATGAGGTCTCACCAGGGCAGAGTAGCAGGGAAGGAGAACCTCTCTCGACCTACTAACCACCCCCCTTCTAATACACCCCAGGATGCCATTGGCCTTCTTGGCCACAAGGGCACAGTGCTGGCTCATGGTCATCCTGCTGTCCACCAGGATCCCCAGGTCCCTTTCCCCTACACTGCTCTCTAATAGGTCATTCCCCAACCTGTACTGGAACCTGGGGTTGTTCCTGCCCAGATGCAAGACTCTACATTTTCCCTTGTTATATTTCATTAAATTTTTCTCCACCCAACTCTCTAGCCTATCCAGATCTCGCTGGATGGCAGCACAGCCCTCTGGCGTGTCAGCCACTCCTCCCAGTTTGGTGTCATCAGCAAACTTGCTGATAGTACACTCAATTCCCTCATCCAAGTCATTGATGAATATATTGAATAGTATTGGTCCCAGAACTGACCCTTGAGGCACTCCACTAGATACAGGCCTCCAACCAGACTCTGCTCCATTGATCACGACTCTCTGGCTTCTCTCTTTCAGCCAGTTTGCAGTCCACCTCACTACCCGATCATCCAGTCCACACTTCCTCAGTTTTGCCGTGAGGATGCTGTGGGAGACGGTGTCAAATGCTTTGCTGAAGTCAAGGTAGACCACATCCACTGCTCTGCCATCATCAATCCACCTTGTTACGTCTTCATAAAAGGCTATGAGGTTGGTCAAACACGACTTCCCCTTGGTGAAGCCATGTTGACTGTCCCTGATGACCCTCTTATCCTTGATATGTCTTAAGATGGCACCAAGGATAAGGTTTTCCATCACTTTCCCAGGGATGGAGGTGAGGCTGACCCGTCTGTAGTTGCCCGGGTCCTCCTTCTTGCCCTTTTTGAAGACCGGAGTGACATTTGCTTTCCTCCAGTCCTCAGGCACCTCTCCCGTTTCCCAAGACTTGGCAAAGATGATGGAGAGCGGTCCAGCAATGACTTCAGCCAGCTCCCTCAGCACCCGCGGGTGCATCCCATCTGGACCCATGGATTTATGGATGTCCAGATTGCTTAACTGGTCCCTAACCCAGTCCTCATCAACTGAGGCAAACTCCTCCATTGCCCTGCCTTCCTCTGGGGCCTCAAGGGTACAGGGCTCCTCAGGACAGCCTCCGGCAGAGTAGACAGAGACAAAGAAGGCATTCAGTAATTCTGCCTTCTCTGTATCTTCTGTCACCAGGGCACCCACCCCATTCATCAGTGGGCCTACATTGCCTCTGGTGTTAGATTTATCTGCCATGTATTTGAAGAAGCTCTTCCTGTTGTCCTTGACCCCTCTCGCCAGGTTTAACTCTAAGGAGGCCTTAGCTTTCCTAGTTGCCTCCCTACATCCTCTGACAACAGCCTTATATTCTTCCCAAGTGGCCAGCCCCTCCTTCCATGATTTGTAAACCCTCCTCTTCCACTTGAGTTTGCCCAGCAGTTCCCTGTTTAACCATGCAGGTCTCCTGGCTCCCCTCCTTGACTTCCTGCGCGTCGGGATGCACTGATCTTGAGCTTGGTAGAAGCAGTCCCTGAATGATAAGCAACTATCTTGGGCCCCTTTACCTTCAAGCAGCCTTGCCCACGGGATTTCCTCCAGCAATTGTTTGAAAAGGCCAAAGTCAGCCCTGCTGAAGTCCAGGGTTGCAATTCTGCTCGGTATTCTGCTCCCACCACAGGAGATTCTGAACTCCACTATCTCATGGTCACTGCAACCAAGGCAGCCCCCCACCTTTACTGCTTCAACCAGACCCTCCTTGTTAGCGAGGACGAGATCCAGCAGCGCACCTCTCCTAGTCGGCTCCTCCACCATTTGCATCAGAAAGTTATCGTCAATGCACTGGAGGAACCTCCTAGACTGAGGCTGGCTGGCTGAGTAGTCCTTCCAGCAAACATCAGGGTAGTTAAAATCCCCCATAACAACCGGTGCCTGTGACTGTGAGGCCATGCTCAGCTGCCCGTAGAAGGCCTCATCAACATCCTCACTCTGATCTGGTGGCCTGTAATAGACTCCCACAACAGTGTCACCCCTGCCAGCCTGCCCCTTAATTCTTACCCACAGACTCTCAACTTGTTCCTCAACCGCACCTGGACAGTACTCTATACATTGTAGTTGCTCTCTCACATAAAGAGCAACTCCACCACCACGCTTGGCTGGCCTGTCTTTCCTGAAAAGGACATAGCCATCCATGACCACATTCCAGTCATGTGAGCTGTCCCACCATGTCTCTGTTAATGCCACCAGATCATAATCTCCTGACCGAACGCAGGTTTCTAACTCCTCCTGCTTATTCCCCATGCTGCGCGCATTGGTGTACAGGCATTTCAGGGAGCGAGCTGAGTACACCGATTTCACCCTAGGGGCCTGAGGGTCCTCCCGGTCTTTATGGATTCCAGCATGCTGCCCCACTGATGCAAGCCCAGCTACAACCCCATCCCCCTTCAAATCTAGTTTAAAGCCCTGCAAATGAGCCCTGCTAATTCCTGTCCCAGCATCCTTTTACCCCTGTGGGATAAACCTTTCCCACATATCACTGACCGGACTGGTGTCTTATAAAACCAGCCGTTATCAAAGAACCCAAAGCCCTGCCTGTAGCACCAGTCCCAAAGCCAATCATTTACGGACTTAATTTTTCTATTCCATCCCACATCATCACCCAAAAATGGAAAGAGAGAAGAGAAGATAACTTGAGCCCCAGACTCTTTCACCATTCGTCCCAAGGCCTTGAAGTCTTTCTTCATTTCCCTCAGACTACGGGATGCCGCTTCCTCCCCATCTGTCTGGAAGATCAGTAGGGGGTAATAGTCTGTTGGGCGCACCAGTTTGGGGAGCACCCTGGCAATGTCCCTGATCCGAGCTCCAGGTAGGCTACAAACTTCCCGATGCTGAGGGTCAGCTCTGCATATTGGGCCCTCCGTCCCTCTCAGAAGGGAATTGCCTACCACAATTACCCTTCTTTCTTTTTTATCGGAGGCAGTCTTGAGGCATGGAGTCAATCGCCTCTTCCTATGTGACCTCGTAGGTGGCCCTTGCATCACGTCCCCACCTACATCTTCTTCAATATCCAGGGCCTCAAACCTATTATGGAGGGGCACCCGGGGAAGCGAAGCAGGTAGGGAGGGGGGTTGCCCGCGATGCCTAACTGGAACTTGCTTCCAACCCTCCTCAGCTGTTTGGCCTCCTACTTCTGCCCGACAGCGACAGGGCAGGGGCTCTCTCAGATCTTTCCTCTCTGCCCGACAGGGCAGGGGGTCCATCACCTTTTGAGGGGTTCCCCCTTGGGGCCTTTCTGCCTG
The DNA here is from genome assembly GCF_036013445.1 of Caloenas nicobarica. Lineage (NCBI taxonomy): Eukaryota > Metazoa > Chordata > Aves > Columbiformes > Columbidae > Caloenas > Caloenas nicobarica. The sequence continues at coordinate 1,316,615 of NC_088259.1, forward strand.
GCACGCCAGGGAGTTACTCCACCAGTCGATCTCCCTTTCACACTCCCTGATGGACCTCAGTGTCTCAATCTCCTCCTTAAGTTTTGCAACCATGCCAAGCAGATTTTGCACCTGCTCGCACCTCACACAGGCTGAATGCTGCCTCCCTCCCCTGGCAGCAGCAGGCTCTGGCACTCCCTGCAGCCGGACACCTGGACAGCCACAGTTCGAGGCAGTAGCTCCGTCTGAGTCGACACAGTCTTCTTTAGGCAAGCCCTCTTCCTGGAGGAGACCATGGTTGGCAACAGTCAGGGACACTGGCAGTAGGTGAGAGGGTCTAACAAGCGAGGAGTGATAGTCTCTGCACCCTACTGCACGAGCTACTCCACCTGCCGCTGCAGCACAGGGTGGGTGATACTCACCCGCGTCACAGCTGGTTCCCTCTCCCAGCGCCTGGTGGGCAGCGACACGTCGCTGCCCTCCCTGAAGCTTTTTCAAGGCGAGGGGCGGGGGTGTGATCGCCGTCACCGTGGTAACGCCCACGCCACGTCAGCTGCTCTCGCAAGGGCTGCCAGGGGCTGCCGGGTCCCGAAACCGAAACCACCCCCACGCTTCTCCTTACCTCGAGATCGCTCTGACGGCTCCGGCCGAGCTGGTCCCGATCAGCTGATCTCGACGACTGCTCAGAGGAATGAGAGCCAGGGCAACCTTCTCCATGTCAATGCAGTTTCTTCTTGTCCTTTCAGCCACAAAATCAGCCTGGAAACTGCAGGCCCTTCCCAGGAAGTCAGGGACACGTCTTCATCAAGCTGTCTGTGCCAGTCATTCCCAGGGCAGTCACCATGGACCATGTCTCAGGGACAGCGTTCCATGGAGAAAGTAGCTCTGGAGCTCCAAAGGACTTTGCTGTCTATGTAAGTGATTTCTCTGGGATGGAGGGCAAGGGGTTGCACAGCATTTCTAAGCAGGGGATGAAGATGGGTCAAAGAGTCCAGTGGCCTGAAGCTTCCTCCTGGCTCTCAGAAGAAACAGCCTCTTTGGAGTCACTCTCTTCCCATTGTATTCCTGTTTTATTCAATGTACCACCCAAAAAGAAGCTTCTGGGGCAAGATGCTACTTTAGGAGCCACAGGGAAAAGGAGCTGGACCTTCTTGGCTTCCAACCGCAGTGGGCATTTGTGATCTTCAGGTTACCTCCCTCCCACTGGGAGCGTCTGCTCCTTTTCTGACTGGCAGCTTGGACTCATTGAGTAGGCAAGTGTGGCATGCTGCCCACCTGCAGCTTCTCATCTTTTCATTGTGCTCATCATCCTTGGACTGCATAGCTGAAATACCCCTGTACCTCACCAACTTAAGTAAGTTCTGTCTTCCCGTGGTGCACCAGCCGCTCTTTTTTTCTCCACCCCGTCTTTCTGTAGGGCTTCAAGGAAGAACACGAGGAGCAGGGAACGTTCCTGGGACAGTTCACTTTCCTGGCAGCGCTGAATCCCAGTCAGACCTTCCAGCTGAAGGTATGGGGACAAAGAGGGAGGAGAACTGTAGGACAGGCGGAGAAATGCAGCTGGATGGGAAGAGGCTTCCCTGCCATAGGGCTACAGGCAGCCCTGTCCTTGAGCATGTGCCACACTGGCCTTTCTTCTGCTTCAAATTCCTTGAGTGCCAGTCTTCTGTTTCATTTTGGGTTTAAATTTCAGTGCTCAGAAGCACCACAGTTGAAGCTGGAATCAGCTTGACTGTCTGGAGCCGAAGTGCACACAAGTGGCCACGTCCCATAAGATGCACAACGGCTGTTCTGCCACTTAAAGACCAGAAATCCTGGGCTTCCTGAGGATTCTGTTGGTGCTGGCAGTGAGTAGTAAGAGGGAGGCCATTCTGTTTCCCTGGCTTTCTAGGGAAGGCAATGAGACATTATACTAACAGCACCACTGGGTCTTCTGACTGTGGAACCTGTGCCCCAAAGCAGGTGAGAACTTTCCAGTGTATTTGCTGAGGCATCTGATCGCTGTTTCTTCCTTTGCCTTTCTGATGGCCCAATGAGGGAGAGCAGGATAAGAACAGATTGACCATGACAGGTCAAAAGCCCTCGTGGGGCAGCTGGAAGGAAGCTGTTGAATGAGGCCATTGCTGCGGCACTTCTGTGAGTGGTCACGTGCCAGAGAGGAAAAGGTGACTCATTTCTTCTTGTCATTTCAGAACGAGCTCCCTGGGGTCGTGAATTACGTCAGGCTGCAAGTGCTGAGCAACTGGGGCCACCCAGACTACACCTGCCTGTATCGGTTCAGGGTGCATGGCGATCCCCCCAAAGACAAGGGAGAGGGGCCAGTTTCATCTGTCAATAAATTCCATTAATTTTCACCAAGTCGAGTTCCAGTCTGCTTTGCCTGTGATGCTGACTGGTCCTCCCTGAGCTAACTGGAGCTCCCCATCCTTCTCTCGACCCACCAGCTTGTGGGAGACTTCAGGAGTACACAGAAAGATTGTCCTTATTAAAAGAAACGTGAAAACTCAGTCACAAATCTGCAGAAAGCCTGACATCCACATACTTGCTGCCTACACAGGAACATCAGCAAGGCCCTGCCTGTACACCAAAGGTTAAATTAATGGACAGTTTTCCTGTGCAGGATGCAACTAAGGATCGACTGAATGGAACCATCTGTTGCTACCTGTTTTCACAAGAGGCAGATGCTGCTTCAGCTCCCATCTTTCAGTCTGTTGCCGGTGAGAAAATAGAAGTGTGTTTTTCTGTAAGAGGGAAATCCTTAATTGGAAAATCAGTTCATGGCCTCATTTGCCTTTCTGGGCACATATCGAGTTAATAGCCCAGGAAACGTTACAGAGTGATTAGAAAAGTAATCTCAGGACACTCAGGAGATGCTATAACTACAGAATTCTGTCTTTCCTTTTCACCCTGAGTTCCCCAAGCCCAAGACACGAGCAGGCACGGCAGTCGTGTGCTTAGGTTGCACCAGGGAGGAGAGAGCAGGAACAGCACTTGGCACCCAGGGCTGGTAACAGCAATTTATGCTCTGAGCTGGGGCTTAGTTCATGTGCAAGCCCAGCACGGATCCAGATACCAAACTGAGGGTGTCAGTTCATCCCCGGTGCCACACACACGCTGCACCTTCTTCCATCACCTCCTCCCGATGAGCTGTTTTCCAGCCCCTTCCACCTCAGCCCAGCTCAGACACCTGCACTCTGGCTCAGGGCTGACTGGGGCTGGTGACCCTTGGGGCAGCAGCAGGAACCGCTCTGACCCTGGTTGTGGGGCTGTCCCTGGGCTGAGCCCTCGGGCCAAGGGATGGTGAACTGGGCCATGGTGGGGCCCAAGGGTGCTGAGGTCAACAGGTTCCCCCCACCTGTCCATGCTGAGAAACACCTGCTCCTGCAGCACCCCTGGTCCTGGTCCTGAATGTGGTCCATCCTCATCCAGAATTACATATTTGTTTGTTTGTTTGTTTTGTTTCTAAAAACAAAGATAATTCAGGTATAGGGAGAGTCTGTTTAGAAGTTTTATTAATTTGGGGACAGAGGCCAGTTGTCAGCTTGGGCCCTCGGAGGTTGAGGCTTTTTCTACCCCGTGCCCTTGGCCTGGTGCTCACAGCTGGGAAGGGACTTTCCAAAATCCTTCTGGAATGACCTGGATGTGGCCACCCCTGGCACAGCCTCAGGGTCTGCTGCCAACCTGCCCTCAAATCATCTCTTCCCATTGCCCAGGAGTCACTGAGAGTGTTGCCGTTCTCCTTCGGGCAGTGCGGTGCTCACCAAGCACAGCCAGAGCTGTTCCTGTGCCAGGAGAAGTCTTCACACAGAGCCTTGGCCAATGGTGACAGTTCCCACCAGCCGTCCAGCTCTGGAAGGTCCAGATGCCACAGAGGGGACACTGACTGGTTGTCACTTCTCTTGCAGGAACAGGATTGAACAGCAGAAGGGAGGAAGGACAAGAGGGTCCGTGAGATCAGAAAGCACATCAGACAGCTGGTACAGTCATGATGGCAGCAGAGGGAGAAGAGAAAGATTTGCAATGACCTGGCTGGGACAATGCTTCTGACCTGACACCTGCCACACAAACACAGAGACACATACATCACCACGTAATGCCGTAAGCAGAAGAGAGAACACATGAAGCACCATGGATCAGCTAGGAACCATCCACATGATATGTGGGAAGGATGACATACCTGGTGACAAGAACATCATCTGCCAAAGGATGCAACAGGAGAGCACTCAAAAATGATAGATTAGATAATCTGGAGCAGCAGCTGACCTAACAATATTAAAACTAAATACAAATTCTGGATGGTTGCCTATGGACATAGCATGACATATGTAGAAGACAATTGAACAGGGAGAATGAATATATTGGTATAATATGTGTGAAATGTCAATGACACACAGAACATACCCTCCCGGTAAAAACTAAACCTACGCTATTTTTTTAAAAAATGGAGTACATGTATTATAAACATTCAGGCAGGGAAAAGTTAGGGTTACCCTTCCCCTTAAAAATGTTTTTATTTCATGCGGTTATTTGATGGCATCAGTGTGGAAAGGTTTTCTTTCCTTTTAGTCTCTCTAGAGACAGACAGAGGCCTTGGTGAGTCCTGGAGGAGGTGGGAAAGGTGCCTGGGAGGGAGGAGAGCACGGGGAGATGGGGACAGAGCTGGAGACAGAGCAAAGACCCGGTGTAGGCAGTGAGGACACTCCTGCTGTGCAGGTACTGCTGAGGCCACAGCCCCAGAGCAGTGACAGACATGAACGCGCCACTGTCTTGTGCTGGTCCTCGGTGGAGCAGAAATCCCCCTGCAGCCTCTGGAGCTCCACGCAGGAGCAGTGTCGACACCACGATGGTCCTTTCTCCACACCATGTTCCACCCCAGGGATGTCAGGCTCAGGTCTCAAATGATCCAATACGTCCTCACCAACCACCGCTCCCCTGCCCACTCGTTGATGTCACACACAGACAGTTGCCCTCAGTCTATGGGTCGCCCTGTGAAACGTCTGTGAAATGTCACAACTCCTTTTTGAGCTCATGGAGTCCGTGGCTTTGGGCTCCGTCTGTTCCGTGGCCACTCCGGACAGCACAGGTGTCCGTTCCGTAGGGTCACGGGCACCAAACCCAGCTCGGGTGGGAACCAAGAGGGTCCCCTCGTGTTCAGGGCCCAAAGAGCCATCTGTAGCATCTGCCCGTCCTTTTGAATGCCCAGACCCTCCTTCTTGGGGCTCAAATCCTCATGTTTAGGGTCCGAACATGAGTTTGTAGGTCAGTGTTCTGACTGCCCATAGGGCCCCGCCAGCCTGTGTTCACAGGATAAAACTCTCCCCTTCTTCTTCACTTCATTTTTATACCTCATTTCTCTGAGATGCAGGGCTGGAGCTTGCCCCAGAGGAAGTTTTCCAGGGCACTGAGGCTGTTTGCAGTGCCCGTGTACGTCACCCATCACCATGTTCTCTTGCCCTGGGAACACAGCTCTCCCATGGGGCTGGCAGCAGGAAGGCTCCAGGGTGCCAGGCATTGATATATGTGAGTCTGGGCTGCCCCAGTTCTCTCAGGGCCACCCCATGGGTGGAGGAGCTCCCAGGAGGGAACCAGGCAACGATGAAGTGGGAGAGGATGTTGGTCACAGCCACCTCCTCCCCTCTTCTGCTCTAGGGTCAGATTCTGCTGCTTGCAGCAGTGCTGAGCTGCAGCAACTCCCCACAGGGAGTCACTGCGCCTGCGAGCCCGCAGCAGAGGAGCCTTTGGGGAAGAACCAGAGGGCTGTGGAGACCCACCAGCAGAGGGCAGAGGGCAGTTTGGGCTCCTGGTCCTGACAAGTGTCAAACTCTTCTCCCTGCCTGGCTCCTGTGTGAGAGATTTCTCTACCCATGGGCACTGGGGCAGGTGAAAGCCCCAGGCAAAGGGAGAGGGATTTGGAGAGAAAAAGGTGATAGGACAATCTGCAACAAGAAAAGTGATAATCACAGACATTTCTAATCAGGCCATTTTTATGATCTGTAATATTTCTGCCATTAATTTAAGTGTATAGTATCATGAATAGTTCTTCAGTTAGAGAAATTAACCTGGTTACAAGGCTTTTCCATTTTCTGGCATACATGAAATATAAGAAAGGGTGAGATCCTCAGGCTTCTGTGCCTAAATTGCCTTTCTACTAGGAATTACATGATGGAGATTTTTGGCTCAGCTCCGAGCAGGATGGGACACAAAATGTTCTCTGCCATGGAAATGTGACCACATGAGCATCCTCCCACATGAGCCCTTCTCCAGGCCGGGGGCTGGACCATGGCTTTGGGCTGCAGCCCACTTCTCCTGGGGATCCTTTCTCCAACCTCCTGGCCCTCCAACAGCACTAAGGGAAAGGTGTCCCCATCCTGCCTGCTGCCATCCCTCTCGTACCTGCACACAAGCACTGCCCTGACACAAACCCATGCTGACACCCTGGCGAGGCAGCAGGAGGGCAGGGGCGGGGGCTGCAAGCAGCAGGAGGAGGGGGTCCCAGGGCTGCCGTGGAGCCTTACAGCCCTTGCTCAGGAAGAACACAGCTCTGTGGCTGTGACAAGAGTGCCTGGGGTCGTTGATGGCCCAAGGCAGCAGGAGCAGCCCATGGAGACTGGGGCCCTGGCAGAGCCAGAGAAGAGGGAATCCCAGCCCTGTGTGTCCCAGAAAGTGGCTCTGCACCCTGTGCTGGGGCACTGAGGAGCAGAGCTGCCTCCTGACCACTGTGGGAGGTGATCTGTGGGTGTGATCCCCTCTGGGACCATCTGGAGTTTAAAGGGCACAGTGATGACCTTAGGGCTCACATCTGCAGGGTCACAGGCCAGGACTTACCCTGGCACGGCAGCTCTGTCATGGCCTCTGCACTGTGGGACCAGCGTGGCCCAGGCAGGGCCTGTGGGAAAGAGCAGCTGGGAAATCTCGCGGTGAAGAAATGGGCACTGGGGAGCATCATGGGACCTATTAGAGAGCCATTTTGACTAGAAAATGCCTGTGGCAAGCAGGATGGAAACGTGTCTGTCAGCAGGATTATTCCACAGGGACCATGGGCTCTGGCAGCCCCACAGCCTGACCTCAAGCCTGCCATCCCTGAGACAATCCCCTTCCCTACCACCATGTCTTTGTTCTCTGCTCCTCCTAATCAAACTCAGGAAGATTTCCTGACACCTGAGCAGACACAAACCAGCTTCGGGTCAAAGCCCCCCAAGACTTTTAATGAGAACAAATATGATGCAGAGTGTAAAAATGGGAAAAAATTAGAGGAAACTCTGGGCTGTTTCCGCTGCTCATGGGTAAAGAGAGACAGTTCCCTGGTGCTCACAGCTGTCCCAGCTGCACAGCAGGGATGGGCTTTCCTGGCCGGGGGCTCAGGGACTGGGGTGCACCCAGCTCCAGTGTCACAGCCTTTGTGTGCTGCAGATGTGCCAGAGAGACCTCTTCAGCATCATCATAGCCCATGCTCCCTGGGGACAGGGACGAGGTGTCTCCTTCAGCTCCAGGGACCCTGGCACTTCTCTGGGAGCACAGGCTGCCCCCTGCAAGCAGCAAGACAGGACATTGCAGTTCACCCCATGGGGTCTGTGCATCACTTTCCACCCTGCTGCTCACCACATTCAGCTCCTTCCCCCACGCTCCAGTCCCTCCACGGGAAACTCCTGGGGCAGGTTCCCCCTTCCCAGGAGGTTTAGGTCTCCGTACATCAGCACCTAGGGTGGCAGCAGGGATGGCACCCCAGGAACCAGCAGTGCTGAATTTCTCTCTCACCTCTGGGTGCATCCCTGGGTCCTGCTCCCTCCTCTGGCACCGTGGGCATTTCCCAAGCTCCCTGTCCAGAGGCAATGTCCTTTCCAGGGTAAGAAACCTCCCTGGCATCATCATAGCCCTCTGCTGGGTCATCACCATGCAGAACAAGAACATCTGAAAAGAGAGGGAAGCTGGTGACAGTGAGAAGATACATCCTGCAGAGCAGAGCATGGGAGGCACTGGTGTTGGCAGTAGCACAAGAGACCCTCAGGTCCTCCCCATCTCTGACGGTGACACTCAGTGACACCTCTGTCCATCACTTGTCTGCAGGCAGATCAGCCCCTTCCTGCTTCATTACCTGGTGCTGATTCCAGACCATCCTCCTCCTCATGGTACCCAGGGTAGGGCTGCAGCCGGGTCAGGGACTGCTCTGAAGAGGAGCCTGGAGAGATGCGCAGCAGGTGTTATGGAGTGAGCCCACTGACCTGGTTCATGGCCAGTGCTGCTGGGGAAGGGGGACCCACAGAGCTGGGTCTGCATGGGGAGGAGGGCTGGGAATTCACCCTGCTCCCCTGGGGCAAGCTCTGTCTCAAAGGTGCTCCCAGAGCTGCCCCAGGACAGCTCTTCCCTCCCTTGTCAAGTGGGGTGCAGGGGCGGGAAGAGAGGGGCTGTCCAGCTGCGATGGGCAAAGCTGGTTGGGAGGAAGATCCTCTCCTGGTCCCAGGACTGGGGTGCTCTCCACACGGACCACACAGCCCCAGCACTGCAGGGACCACGGGCTGGGGGCTTCAGGGGATCAGCTCTGGGGTGGGGTCAGGGGAAAGGGTCCTGCAGATGTGCCCATATGCACCTGAGCGACCAAACCTCTCCTGCTTCTCCCACGCTGGGCAGTAACTGATCTCCTCGTACACTGCCTCGGGGAAGAGCTCCTGGGCTGTCCTGGAGCCTAGGGACAGAGGCAGAGCTGGCACAGGGACAGGCAGAGGGGCGATGGGACCCCACTGTGCTCCCCAAACCTTGGCCCAACCCAGGACTGCCTCCAACTGCACAGCCCCACTGTGCTGTCCAGGAACAGCTGCCACATCCCCAGTGAGGGCCACATCACTGTGGAGATGATCTGGGGCAGCATCCCCCTCACATCATCCCCTTGGAGACAGTGCTCAAGCCCCTCTGGCCCCTGGGTCATCCCCCCTTGTCTGACCCCAGAGCAGCTCCCATGTTTCCTCTTCACCTGGAGCTGACCCCTGTCTGTCCCATGCATCCATAGCAGGGCCACAGGCTTACCAAGGGCAGGCAGGGCTGAGCAGAGGGTCAGCCTGGGGCCTGACACCATGGAGATGGACCCTGCTGCTTTGTGTTACTCCTGTCTTCTCTTTTGCCCCAGAGCGCGCTCCTGCACTACCCAGAGCACTGCCAGCCTTGGCCCTCTCCCCCAGGATAACATCTCCTCCGGTCCTTCTCTGTCATGTCTCTCCTTGCCCCATCTCTTGCTCCCTCCACCACTGGGCTCTCTCCACCCCTTGCTGCTGGTGCCCTATGGCCAGAGAGTCAATGGGGTGCATGGGACAGGTGGCAGCACACAGTCTCATCCCCTCAAATCTGCTTGTGCCCCTTACTGACCCCCTGCAGCACCCACAGTCCTTCCAGGAGGCATCACTGGGACCTCTGCGGAAGGACCCACCTCTGCGCCCAGCCCTGGCACTGAGCACTTGCCTGGCCAGCAGGGCCAGGAGCAGGCAGAGAAAGGCCCCCAGGATGATGCAGATGATGACGGGCACTGAGACTCTCCCACTATCAGCTGGACAGTCCCAAGTGGGATCTGCATGGGCAAGAACATGAAAGGGGAAGCACCAGCCCTGGAAGAAGTGAAGGCAGCACCAGTCATAGAATCATAGAATCATAGAATCATTTCAGTTGGAAGAGACCCTCGAGATCATTGAGTCCAAACATAACCTGACTCTAGCACTAAACCGTGTCCCTAAGAACACCTAAACACCTTTTAAACACCTCCAGGAATGGTGACTCCATGACTTCCCTGGGCAGCCTGTTCCACTGTTTCACAACCCTCTCTGTGAAGAATTTTTTCCTAATATCCAATGTGAACCTTCCCTGGGGCAACTTGAGGCCATTTCCTCTCGAAATGGCCTGACCCACATTGCACAAGGCAGCAAGGAGGTGAGTGATGGAGAAGCTTCCATCCTGCTGACTGAATTTCACCCCTCCTCAACCCCCACACAACCACCCCAGTGCCTCCTCCTGGGAGTTTCACACTCCAGCAAAGAGCCCCTTCCACCCAACTGTGGGTCAGAGCCTGGCCCTGGGATACCCAGCCCTGGGGGGAGGACAAGTTACCTGCTCGGGGTGGGGATGCTGCTGTCCTGGGTGCAGCTGCAGAGGAAGAGAAGGAGAGCTGGGCTGAGAGGGTGGGAGTGCACATACCAAGGAGCCTCCCCTCCAACACACCTGTGTGTGTCTGTAAGTGTCCCTGACACATCCCAGCCAAATTGCCCCTCCTGTAGTGCTAGAAAGGGACCCAGGACAGGGCCCAGGGCCTCTGCTCTGGGTGACAGGTGGGGTGGCACAGGCAACCCAGGGGATGGCCCTGGAGCTGCAGGGCCCCACGGGCAGTGGCCCAAGGACATCCAGTTCCACCAAGGCTGCTCCCTGCTTGGCACCAGGCTGCTGCACCCCACAGGAACATTCCTGCTCTCGGGAGCTCAGGGGCTGTGCCAGGACCAAGCGGGTGAAAGGCCTTCCCCAGCTCCCTGCCAATACCCCAGCAAGGGGTCCCAGCCCCCCGCTCACCTGAGCAGCGCATGGCAGCATCTTCCTTATGCTGGCAAGTGTGTCCCTCCCCAGGCTGGGCCCAGCACTCCTGCAGAGACGACTCCGTCCCCCGGCACTCCACCCGCTCCAGCCAGATGGGGCCTTGCCCCACCCCAAAAGCAGCCTCACGCAGGGCAGACACCGCGGGCCACAGCCCAGCTGCCTGCACGCCACTTGGGCATCACGCATGTCCCAGGAGTCATCGCACACTGTCCCCCAGGAGCCGTGATGCCAGAGCTCCACTCTGCCCGAGCACCCGTCCTCGCCTCCCATGGCACAGATCTTCTCCCTGTCTGGAGAAGGCAAAGAGCTCCCATGGCACTCAGACAGCAGAGCCCTGCCAGGCAAGAGCACACAGAGGAGCAGCTCCCTACCTGTGCAGCTGGTGGAGTTGGGGCACGGGGCCAAAGGCTTCAGGGTCATTTCTGGGCGTCTCCCTGAAGAAGAAAACACTGTGGTGAAGGGGCTGGCTTGGGGGATTGTGTATAAGAGAGTGAGGCTGAGCTCTACTTGTGTGTGCCATCTTGGTCACAGAGCAGCAGGAGGGTGTCCATGGAGGGGAGGCTCCTCTGAACCCTGTCTGGTCTCTTCTGAGACCTCACCTGCAGATGTTTCTGCCTCACCCTGGCACTGCTGGGTAGCAACTGCTGCTGGACATGTGGGGCTCTGAGAACTGTGGTCACATTTGTGCCACCAGCAGCAGACAGGTCTGACAGAGAGAGGAAAAGCCCGCCAAGCTCTTTCTCTGCATTTGGCCATGCCCAGAGGGGAGCAGAAGTTGGGGTGGCACCAGTGCCCGAGTAGCTCAGAGTTATCATTGCAGGTGATGTGGGTCTCATCTCGCAGATCATCGCATGACTGTGGATCCCAGGGAGTGGATGGACACTGCCAGAAGGAGCTGGTTCCCTCCCCACACTGCACGTAATCCAGCCAGGCAGGGCCAGACACCCTGCCATAGGGGAGGCCTGTTTCCAGGGATCCTCCGTCCCCACGGCCCAGCTCCCTGCACGCCAGCGACACCGTGTCAGGAGTCATCGAGTTGGAGCAAACACTCCCCCACATCCCGTTGTAGAAAACCTGGAGGCGCCCGGAGCAGCCGTCACTGTTCTCCAGCCTCAGGGCCACGAACTCTGGGAGGAAAGAGGCAGCAAGAGGAACAGGCTGGTCTGGGGCTGTGGGAGCCAGAACACCTCTGCACTCCCCAGGCCCCCAGCCAGGCAGGGCAGGGCCAGCAAGTCCCCCTTGCACCCAGGGCAGAGAGAAGTCCCTGATGGACACACCCCCCTGCTCTCCCCGCTCACCCTGGGGGACAGCTGAGCTCCCCAGGGACCCCAGTGAGACTGAGGACACCTGTGCATGTGTGTCTGTAGGCTGGGCTCAGGCAAGGGCTCAGCCAGGGACAGCCTTGGCCATGCCCGGCTTTCCCTGCATCCCGGCCTCCCCAAGAGCCAGAATCCCAGCACAGCTCCCAGCACAGACCTGAGCAGATGACGCCCACGTCCTCTTTGTGCCCACAGTTGTGCTGCCCCCAGGGCCTGGCAGCACAGACCCAGAGAGCAGCTTCAGACCCAGAGCAGTTCACACTGTCCAGCCAGATCTGCCTGGAGCTTTCCCCGAACCAAGCGGAGCCAGCTGCCTCCACCGCCCCTCCGCAGCCCAGCTGGTGGCAAACGACAGCGGCATCAGACAGGTCCCAGCCATCGTCACAGATGGTCCCCCAGCTGCCCTGGTAGTAGATCTCCACTCTCCCTGTGCAGCGCCCGGGCCCATTCACCAGCCGGACCCGCTGGCTCCCTGCAGTGGGAGAAATCCCAGGTGCTGTCAGGGGGTGGCTGCCCCCCCACCCCATCATCTGGGGACCCGTGCAGCGCCGCTCACCCCAGCAAATGACTCCCACGTCCTCCACAACCCCTCCCAACAGGGCTCTCCTGGGCAGGGAGGTGTTGCAGAGGGTCAGGTTGGCCTTGTGCCCTGCGCACCGGACCCCTTGCAGCCCCACGGGGCCCATCCATCGCTCAGGCTTTGGGGGGTTGTAGGCTTTTTCTGCCTCTCCACACCGCAGCTGCCGGCACACCACACTGGCTTCCTGCACATCCCACTGGTCGTCCAGGACTCTGACCCACGTCCCGCGCTGGAAGATCTCCACTCGCATCGGCTCCCTCCGCCCATCAGCCGCAGAGATGCAGAGTCGGCTGGGCCTGGGGAGAGCAGAGGAGCCACAGTCACCAGCGGCACCGGGCAGCATGGCAGCTTCCAGGGAGGAGGGCAAGGGGGGATTGTCCGACCAAACAGAACAAGGTTGAGCCCTGTGCTGACAAGAAGCGAGGGCAAAGCCCAGGCCCTGTCTGCAGCTCACACCCAGGTCTGCTGCTGCTGGGTGATGGGATAAGGCCCTGCAGGGCTCTCTGTGGGGATGAGATATGGCTGTCTGCAGCCACAGGGATGGAGCAGAACACCGCAGAGCTGTCCTGTGCTCATCCTATGGAGCACAGGCCTGGCAGTGGTGCTGGGGCCTGAGGTGCTGCTCTGGGGACAGGTGTCTGCCTCTGTTCAGACCTCAGCTCTCCCAGAGCAGAGCGGTCACTCTGAGCAGGGAAAGCCTCCCAGGGATCCTCCAGGGAGAAATTCAGCCTGGTGCTGCCATGGGACCCCTGCTTTGGGTGGCCATGTCTCCCACAAAGGGAAATGGAGCTAATGCACCGTTTTCCCAGCACTCACCTGAGCAAATGACAGCAGCGTTGTTCCCGTGGGAGCATGGGGAGGCCCCCAGGGTGACCACTGGGCACTGTCCCGGGGGGGCTTCAGTTCCCTCACAGTGGAATGAGTCTCTCCAGACAGGGCCAGTCTCTCTCCCAAAATACTCTCCTCCAGGAATGGACTCAGCAAACCCACAGTGGAGTTGATGACACAGAATGTGGGCATCTGAGAGATCCCAGCGGGAGGCACAGAGGGTCCCCCAGGTCCCCAGCACCTGACCTCCCCCCCCACCTCACATGCTATGCTGCCATTCACCAGCCTGAACCCTGTGTACTCTGGGGACAGAGGAGGAGAGAGGGTGGGTTGGTGTGTTTGTAGCCTCGGTAGCCAGTGGAGAGTCCAAAGGGACAGATGTCTTTCTTCTTGTGCATGGTTTTCATGCTGCAGACAGTACAACAATCCCTCCTGTCCTACACCCACCCAGCCTGGTTCTTGCTCTGTTCCCAGATCCCTGGCACAGCCGCAGTGTTCAACACCCCACCCTGACTCCTTACGTGTGCAGTTGATAGCAGCACTGTTATCTGGGTGCAGGCCTGGTCTCGGGAGTACCCCGTGGAGCAGGAGGACAGGAGGGACTCATTCCCTACACACTGCAGCTCTCCATCCCGCATGGGACCAACCCCTTCTCCCAAGTGACCTCCTCCAGACACAGGCAGGGCCACACCACACTGCAACTCCCTGCAGAGCACCTCAGCAGCTTTGGGGCCAAAGTGGGAATCACAAACAGTTTTCCACTGGTCCCCATCACGGATCTCCACACGTCCTGAGCAGCGGCTCTTTCCTCCTACTAGACGGAAAAATCCTGGAAAAAAAAGCACCAGAAAACCTGGCTGTTCCCAGACTCTCTGGCAGTTACATGCCCACGTCCCACATCACCTCCGAGCAAGCCGTGGCCAAAGTGCCCATTGCACATCCCAGAGGAAGCTGTTGGGGAAGACTTCTCCTCCCCTTGTCTACACCACCAGAGCACCCGAGGTGTGTGTCTGCCACACACTCACAGCCACAGGTGCTGCTCACACAAAGGGCTCCCACACAAGGTCCTCTGTGCTGCCCGGCACAGTCCCCCCAGCACCGCAGCCATGTGAGCAGTTGGGATTCAGGAGAACTGGCCCAGATGATGACAAAGATGCAGCTGCTCAGCCCCTGCAGAGCTTGGGCCAGGCAGGACCATCATCACCTGGGTGCAACCAGAAGCTCATTCTGATCCCAGGCATGTTCCTGGGTGCTGGGAGGTTCCTTTTAGGTGGAAGATGTCCCAGAGCACAGAAATGGAGCAGCTGTTATCATGGCTGGTGCTTTCTACAGTCCTCCCTTGCCTGCTCGAGGGGGATGTTCTCATCCAGGGACACCGTGCTCTGCCCAGGGGTGCACAGGTCCCAGGCCAATGACCAGGCAGAGGGCAGGAGACCCGCATGTCACCTGGGACTCATGCTGCCTCAGAAGGTGACAGCAGCACGGACGAGAGTCAGTAAGTGCTGGCAAAGACCCTGTTTCATGGGTCAGTGTGGGGAGCTGTGGGCAGGCAGGAGGGGTTGGGCAGCTGGTCAGTGCTGCCTGCATGGGGTCCTGTCTCCACTGGGCTGTCACAGCTTTCCCCAGGGACCAGTTACACCAGCAATTACAGTCCCAGCTTAGCAGCATGATTGGCCACACTGGGCCCAGATCCAGCATGTTTCTTTTTGCTGAGAGCACCGACATGTCACTTCTTGCATCCCAGCCCCAAAGTTAGGTATTAGGCTGACCCCTTACCTGAACACGTCACTCCAGCATCAAGAATGTGAACACAGTTGTGTTCACCCCATCCTGCATGTTTACAGTCAGACAGGGCAGATTCGGTGCCACTACAGCTGACGTCATCCATCCAAATGGGGCCAGATCCTGCCCCAAAGTGTCCGTACTGAGGAGCTCCAACAGCAGACCCACAGCCCAACTGCTTACAAACCACTGCTGCATCGTTTATGTCCCAGTAGTTACCACACACAGTCCCCCACTGTCCCTGGTGTTTCACCTCCACTCTCCCAGCCCAGCGCCTGCCACCATCCGCCAGCCTCACCTCCACAGAACCTTCAAACACTGACACAGGACCAGTCAGATCAGCCTCATGCCCCAGCACTGTGGGTGTCAGGGTGGGAGTCCCCTCCCCTCCAGACTGTCCCCAATATATTGCCAGAGGTCCCTTGTATCCCCATGGGCTGTGCAAGGCCGGGGTGACCAGCTGCAGCCCTGCTGGGACATTTGTGACCCCAGAGCTTTCAGCAATTCCTTCTACACTAACAGATCCTTCAAGCTGCCCCTGGCCCAGGCCCACCTAGAGCACCCACTCCTCCCAGGCCAGCACCCTGACAAGAGACCTGTCTCCAGGGATCCCCCAGCACACGCTGCTGCTTCTCCCAGGGCCCTCAGCTCCCCTGGACAACCGTCCACCCTGGTCACCTCCAAGATAATCATCTCGAGCCTTTCTGTATCCCCTGTGGAGAAACATGTTGATCCCAGGGACCCTTCCCAGCCCATGGCCCCGCTTTGTCCTTGGGCATCAGCCCAGCCCTGCCCTTGTCTATGATGCCCAGGAACGTCACGCCTCTGCCAGCCTGTGGGAACAGATGCCCCAGTTCCCTTGTCTCCACAATCACAAACTGTTCCCTCCTCAGGCCGGAACTCACCCCAGGGTTCAACACCCCACCCTGAGGCCTTACGTGTGCAGTTGATAGCAGCACTGTTCATCTGGGTGCAGGCCTGGTCCCGGGAGGACCCCGTGGGGCAGGAGGACAGGAGGGACTCATTCCCCACACACTGCAGCTCTCCATCCCGCATGGGACCAACCCCTTCTCCCAAGTGACCTCCTCCAGACACAGGCAGGGCCACACCACACTGCAACTCCCTGCAGAGCACCTCAGCAGCTTTGGGGCCAAAGTGGGAATCACAAACAGTTTTCCACTGGTCCCCATCATGGATCTCCACACATCCTGAGCAGCGGCTCTTTCCTCCTACTAGACGGAAAAATCCTGGAAAAAAAAGCACCAGAAAACCTGGCTGTTCCCAGACTCTCTGGCAGTTACATGCCCATGTCCCACATCACCTCCGAGCAAGCCGTGGCCAAAGTGCCCATTGCACATCCCAGAGGAAGCTGTTGGGGAAGACTTCTCCTCCCCTTGTCTACACCACCAGAGCACCCGAGGTGTGTGTCTGCCACACACTCACAGCCACAGGTGCTGCTCACACAAAGAGCTCCTGCACAAGGTCCTCTGTGCTGCCCAGCACGGTCCCCCCAGCACCGCAGCCATGTGAGCAGTTGGGATTCAGGAGAACTGGCCCAGATGATGACAAAGATGCAACTGCTCAGCCCCTGCAGAGCTTGAGCCAGGCAGGACCATCATCACCTGGGTGCAACCAGAAGCTCATTCTGATCCCAGGTGTGTTCCTGGGTGCTGGGAGGTTCCTTTTAGGTGGAAGATGTCCCAGAGCACAGAAATGGAGCAGCTGTTATCATGGCTGGCACTTTCCAGAGCCCTCCCCTGCCTGTTCAAGTAGGATGTTCTCATCCAGGGACACCGTGCTCTGCCCAGGGGTGCACAGGTCCCAGGCCAATGGCCAGGCAGGGGGCAGGAGACCCGCATGTCCCCCTGGCCTCACACTGCCTCAGAGGGTGACAGCAGCACAGACGAGAGTCAGTAAGTGCTGGCAAAGACCCTGTTTCATGGGTCAGTGTGGGGAGCTGTGGGCAGGCAGGAGGGGTTAGGCAGCTGGTCAGTGCTGCCTGCATGGGGTCCTGTCCCCACAGGGCCGTCACAGCCCCAGGGATGTCTCAGGACCAGCCTGTGCATGCGGTGATGTAGAAGAAGCAGCCAGAGTCAAGCAGCTGTCAAGCTCCCAAAGCCTCACAGAGCGGTACCACACAGCCGAGCCCTGGGGTTGGGCAGTGAGGAGGCGTGTGCCGCCTGCTCCTCTGTCCAGGGCCCAGCGCTCGTGCTCTCTGAAAAGTCCCTCCAAGGCCATCGATTTACACGTGTCCCTGAGGGGGAACAACCCAGCGTGACCAGCCATCTCATGCTCTTCCTCCAAGGTGTGGAGTGCCGGCATGTCCCCCTGTGGTGTTTCCAGCTCAGGGATCCTGAGCCTTGTTGGCTGGGAACTGGCAGAATGAGTGGGGACCGACAGAGACCTGCAGACACTCCAGGGCAGGATGGAGGATTCACGTGCAGCCCAAGACACCAACTGAGGTGGGGCAGAGACACTGTGGCAGGGTTAGTTCACTCTGGGGTAGGTTCCTTCTGGGCTTTCCCAGGGACTGGGAACACGAGCAATGACAGTCCCAGCTCAGCAGTTGGACCAACATCACGGGCACGTTCTCTGGCTCATGCTTTTTGTTCCCCGAGGGCACAGCCAGGTCCCTTCCCCCATCCCAGCCCCAAAGCTGAAAAACAGGCTGACCCCTTACCTGAACATATCACTCCAGCGTCGAGATCGTGAACACAGTTATGTCTACCCCATCTTGTATGTTTGCAGTCAAACAAGATAGATTCGGTGCCTTTACAGCCGACATCATCCATCCAAATGGGGCCAGATCCTGCCCCAAAGTGTTCGTATTGAGGAGCTCCAACAGCGGACCCACAGCCCAGCTGCTTACAAATCACTGCTGCATCGTTCATGCTCCAGTAGTGACTACACACGGTCCCCCACTGTCCCTGGTGTTTCACCTCCACTCTCCCAGCACAGCGCCTGCCACCATCCGCCAGTCTCACCTCCTCAGTGCCTTCAAACACCAACACAGGATGAGTCAGGAGAGTGCTGAGCCCCAGTGCTGCAGGTCTGGGGGAACCTCCTGCCTGCACTGAATCAGATGTACCAGGGTGGGAGCCCCCTCCCCTCCAGGCTGTCCCCAGAGCAGTGTGAGGGTTCCTTCTGTCCCCACAGCTGCGCAAGGCTGGGGGAGCCTAGGTCCAGCACAGCTGGGTCATTCTCCATTCCACCACACAAGGCACCTCTTCCCACCCCAAAGGCCACTTGCGCCCCACCCATGCCCACCCACACACTGCCCAGCCCTGCACTGGGCACACGCTGCCCCCAGACTAGCAACCCCTGAACAGCCCCGTGTACCCAGGGCTGCAGCTTCCCCTGCAAACCACCTGCCCCAGCACCATCCAAACCCAGCACATCCCCAGGGCTTTCCCTGTTCCCACCGAGACCATCCAGAGGATCCCACATCCCCTCCTCTCCTGGTGTGAGCCCAGCCCCTGCACTGGGACAGGCCCTCCAGGAAGGACGTCTCCCTACTGCAGATGTCCCTGTCCTCTCTGCGGGGCACAAACTACCCTCGTGGGGTCAGGGTTCCCCTGGAACAAGGGGCGCTGAGCAGCACACAAACCCTCTGGGGCACCCCGGAGGTTGGCAGTGCCCTGGGGATCTCTGGGTGCTGCCATCACCAGTGAGGCCACCACTGGCTCCAGAGGCAGAGTGCTGGGAACAAGGGTCCTGAAATGGTACCCCAGGACAGGGTGTCTGTGAATCCAGCGAGGCACATGCTGCCCTGAACACTGGAGCCCTGGAAAAGGAGATACTGTCTCCCATCCAGACAGGTACAGGGAAAGGCATAGGCTCCATGGATCTGAACACCTTCTGCCTCTTGTCTCAGCAGCACCTGCAAAGAAACCCCATTCCCAGACAGATCCCCATGACCACACTGGTACCCGCTGGCCCTGGGTGTTGGGACAAAGGAGTCAGCACTTACCCCTGCACAGCTGTACCCAGAGGAGCAGCCACAGTGTCTGAGGGGACAGGAGTCCCTCTGTGCCCATCCTGACACTCCTGCCCTGATGGCACATCCCTCTGTGCTGCACTCTCTGCCACAGCTCCAGGGACTCGTGGGAACGATGATGGCGGGAGGGCAATATATCTCAGCAGATGTCCCCCAGCTACAGGAGGAGCCAATCAAAGCAGCAGCACCTTTTTAGACATTATCGGGAGCTATCTCCCCTCCAACACAGCCCAGTCCTCCAATGAACTTCTCCAGCGCCATTCATGACCATATATGAGGGACAGCTCCGCTGTAGGTGTCACATCACTGTGCTGGTGGAACGTCACAGGACAGGGCCGGTTGTAGTGGGGCAAACAGTTTTTTCACTTCTTGAGCCCTGTGGTGTGGACCAGGAGCACTGAGAATGTCCTGTGAGAGACACATCCAAGTGCCCAAGGTGAGAGTGTCCAGTAACTGCTGTGCCAAAAGACCCATTGGGCTGGGACTGCACCGGGACTGTGTCAGGAAGGGAAGGAAACAGCCCCTGTGACAGACTCCGCTGTGCTGGGAGCAGCAGCTGGGAAAGGGCCTTAGCCCAGGGCAGAGCCCCATCCCAGGAGTGCTGGCTCACCCATCCCTCCCGGGAGAGCCCACGGAAGTTCCCTCACAGGAGCTGGAGTTGGGACACGTTCCTGTCCTGGCAGCAGACGTGCAGCCCAGAGGCTCAGATATGTCCCTGCCTGTCAGTGTGTCACCGAGGGGCCATTATTCCCCACGGGTGGATCAGAGCTGCAGCCTGCAGGTGCACAAAGACAGTGCCCGCGCTCCCCCCGTGGCACCCGGGCAGGAAGTCTGTGGTTTCCTCCGGGCGCCTTGCCTGGGCACATCCCTGTGGTGCCCCCGAGCCACCCCCACCCCGACGGCTGCAGCCAGGGCTGCAGGGGCTGCTCCTTTGGCCTCGCAGACACGGGGCCGGGCAGCTCCTGTACCTCATGGGGACCCTGTGACAGCACATGGACGGTCTGCACCGAGCTCCATGGCCATGGGGTGTCACCGGTGACGTGAGCACTGCACCCTCCTACTGCCACTGCTATGTGTGCATGGGTTATACTGACAGTGACCTCACATAGCCTACTGCCACCGCTGTGTACTCATGGTTTATACTGACAGTGACCTCACACCTCCTACTGCCACCGCTGTGTGCTCATTGGTTATACTGACAGTGACCTCACAGCTCCCACTGCCACCACTGTGTGCTCACTGGTTATACTGGCAGTGACCTCACACCTCCTACTGTCACCGCTGTGTGCTCATTGGTTATACTGACAGTGACCTCACACCCTCTACTGCCACCGCTGTGTGCTCATTGGTTATACTGGCAGTGACCTCACACCTCCTACTGTCACCGCTGTGTACTCATTGGTTACCCTGACAGTGACCTCACACCTCCTACTGTCACCGCTGTGTACTCATTGGTTACCCTGACAGTGACCTCACACCTCTACTGCCACCGCTGTGTGCTCATTGGTTACACAGTCACGCGTGTGTGTGCACTCTATGGATTTCTGCTGACAATGGTTCCAAAAAGCTGAATTTGGGTGGGGTATAAATATAGTTTTGTGACATCAGGAGCACCCACACAAGCCATGTGTCTGTTCCGGGCCCATCTACTACTCAGCCACTGGTGATGTCATAGTATCTATGTCTGATATGGGCCTGCTCCTGGCCTGTTTGCTATTCAGACACCAATGACTGCAAAACCACCTACATGAACTATGGGCCTGCTCCTGCCCTATCAGCTGCTCAGGCAGCAGTGACATTCCAAGCACCTACACATGCCATGGGCCTACTCCAGGCCTGTGAGCTACTCAGGGGTGACTGACTCAGACACCTGGTGACCTCACCAGCACCTGTAAGGATGTGCACCTGGTCCTGGCCTATCAGCCATTCAGCCAGGAGTGACATTACAAGGACATCCCAAGCCATGTTTCTCCCTCTTGCCTCCAGCTCCTCAGGCACCAGTGACCTGACCACGTCACATCCACCCACCTGCTGTCTGCTCACCTGCAAGACACAAAGGCACAAGTGACCTCACAAGCTGTGACACAAACTGTGTGCCTGCACTGGGCCTGTCAGCTGCTCGGGTGTCAGTGACCTGCAACCACTTATACAATCCTTGAGTCAGCTCCCGGCCTGTGATCTACTGAGACACCAGCGACCTCACCAGCACAACCTATTTGCTCTGTGCACATGTTGGGGGTGACCCCATCTGGCAGTGCCCACCCAATCACTTGCTCAATCCCCAGCAGCGGGATGGGGGAGGGAACTGGAAGAGCAAAAGCAAGAAAGAAAATCTCATGGGTCAAGATAAAGACAACTTAAGTGGAGAAGTAATCACTCACAGCAGGAGATATATATGCTTGGCCTGTCTCTGAGCAAAGGATATTTTGAAGAACACACCTGCCTCCTCAGTTCTATTGCTGACCATGACGTCATACGGTGTGGAATATCCCTTTGATGAGTTGGGGTCAGCTCTCCTGGCTTTGTCCCCTCCAGCCTCTTGCCACCTCCAGCCTCCACACTGTTAGGGCAGAGTGAGAAAGAGCAAAGGCCTTGAGGCTGTGCCAGTGCTGCTCAGCAACTGCTACAACGTCAGTGTGTTGTCAAACCTGTTCTGGGCACCATCAGCAGGGGCTGCGAACAAGAAAATTAGCTCCATCCCAGCCAGTACCTTCTCCACGCCTTATTCCACACCACGTGCACCCTGCTCAGGTCCTTCAGTGTTCAAGACATTTACATCCACCACCACCTCCTTCTCCACCCCTTGACACGACACACGCAGCACACTGGGTTTGGCTGGTGTGGCTCAGGTGGACCTGGGCAAGTCCCATCACACTCCTGACTTCTCCCGTCCCTCAGTCACAGCAGTTTGGAACATTCAATCAGGTTATGAATCTAAGGACAAGGAAACCTATTTATTACCAGCCTGCACCCCACAGTGGCCTTACAAGCAGCTGGGAGACCCCCACAACAAGGGGGGTGCCTCTGTTTGGCACCTCAACATCCAATTTGTGGTTTATGGGTTCATTGGTGACTTCTTCTGCTTCACGTTGTCTATTTTGAGATCCCCTTCAGGTCTTTTCCGTATTGTCCCCATGCACATGTTCTTCTGAAGCTGGCATTTTGTCCTGGTTTTCCATGTTCACAGACAGTTTGCCTGTGTCTTGCAGCACCCAGAAAAGCTGAGTCTGACCCAGTAATCCCGCACGGCCCATCCTGTTGGGCTGGGCTGGGATGTGGGGGCCTTCCAGTCCAGTCCACAGGACTGGGCTTTTCTTTGTACGTTAAAGGATTTGTGCTGAGGGCCCCTTGGTGGCCTCCTAGGGGAGGACATAGCCCTTGGGCATGATCCAGCTTGTCTGTGTCCTCCCCACCTGATTGAAGTTCCTCCCCAGACATCTCTGGGCTGCTTCTGCACCAGGTAAAGTGGGGGATGTCAACCCATCTTTGTACTTTTCTTTCTACTCTCATTTAAAATCTACTTCTTCATTCCATTAGGTCTTATTAAAGGCGGCATTATCCATTTTATATGTACATTATAATGGCTATGTATATTTAATTTCTCTGGTTTTATACATACGTATATATCTATATAAAATGTATATATTCTTATACACATGTATAGAGGCATATATACATTTTAAATACCATATTTATTCATAAATAAAATAAAACAAAATAAAATAGAATAAAAAATAAAAATACTGGCTGCTCATGGCTTGGACAGGCATACTCCTTGCTGGGTAAAGAACTGGCTAGAGGGCTGGGCCCAAAGAGTTGTGAACAGAGTCAGATCCAGTTGGTGGCTGGTCATGAGTGGTGTTCCTCAGGGCTCAGTATTGGGGCCAGTTCTGTTTAATCTCTTTATCAATGATCTGGACAATGGGATCAAGTGCACCCTTAGTTAGTTTGCAGATGACACCAAGCTGGGTGGGAGTGTTGATCTGCTGGAGGCTGGGAAGGCTCTACAGAGGGATATGGACTGGATGAAACGATGGGCTGAGGCCAATTGTCTAAGGTTCAACAAAGCCAAGTGCCAGGTCCTGCACTTGAGTCATAACCACCCCAGGTAACGCTACAGGCTCAGGGAAGAGCGTCTGGAAATCTGCCTGGTGGAAAAGGACCTGGAGCTGTTCGTTGACAGTGGCTGAACCTGAGCCAGCAGTGTGCTCAGGAGGCCAGAAAAAGCCAATGGTATCCTGACTGGTATCAGCACTAGTGTGACCAGCAGGACTAGAGAAGCAATTGTTCCCCTATCCTGGCCACTGATGAGGCTGCAGCTCAAATCCTGGGGTCAGTTTTGGGCACCTCACGCCAAGAAAGACTTTGAGGTGTTGGAGTCAGTTAAGAGAAGGGCAACAAAGTTGATGAAGGGTCTGGAGCACAAGTCAGATGGGGAGTGGCTGAGGAAGCTGAAGCTGTTTAGCCTGGAGAAAAGGAGGCTGAGGGGAGACCTTATTGGTCTCTACAACTACCTGAAAGGAGGTTGTAGTGAGGTGTGGGTCAGTCTCTTTTATCCAGGTAACAAGTGACAGAACAAGAGGAAATGGCCTCAAGTTGTGCCAGGGAATGATTGGGTATTAGAAAAGATTTCTTCATGAAAAGGGTTGTTGGGCATTTGAACAGGCTGCCCAGGGAAGTAGTTGAATCACCATCCCTGGAGGGTTTTAAAAGATGTGTACACATGGGGCTTAGGGACACGGTTTAGTGGTGGACTTGGCAGTCTTGAGTTTATGCTTGGACTCTATCATCTTAAAGGTCTTTTCTGACCTACATGATTCTATGATTCCATTATTCTATTATTTTATGATTCTTCTATACTTGTACCTACACACAAATACAGATTTTCTCGTATAAAAAGACAGATGACAGATATCTGACAAGATTAGTGCAAATTTGGCCATCCAAAATGAACACATTACACTGAAGCTTTTTACCCTGCTTTTCTCCATCAGGCAAGTGTCGTCAAAACCTCAGAGTGGGACTCACTTTGTGCCAAGAGTTAGAGGTGGCATTGACAGGGAGTTTTTGGGGCCCTGGGCTGTGTAAGACAAAAATAAAATGTTTTGAGTGCTGCAGGTTTCCATATGATGGGAATGTTGAGAATATTTTTTTTTTAAGCAAAAAAGAAATAGAATGAAAGCTGCAGAGTGAAAGAAAAGTCTTACTGCAAGTTTAGGCTTCAAATATTGCTGGTGTTGTTAACCTCCTTCCTTTGTTTTGCCTTGTTTTACTATACTGATCTCTGGGGGATTTTGTGTTCTGCCTTTGTTTGCAAAGCCAAGTGGTCATAACATTGGGCTGGGATGCAGTTACAGGGACAGGGGTGGGTGGTGCCAGTGTAGGAGCGCTGGGACCCTCTGCCCAGGCTCCAGCTACAGCTTCCGAGGGGCTCTGGTCTCCAGCAGGTTCTCTGTGACAGCGACCAGTCCAGACATGGACTGCAGAGACACTGGCTCCTCTGGAGGTGGCCCTGGATGCTTGTGATCAGACACTGGAGCTCAGCCTGAAAATATGAGAAATTTTCACGTCTTTAAAAGCAGGAGCAGGAAATCATCAGCGGAAACAATTAAATACTTTAAATAAAATATCAGTGTTCTCGCGTGAGATCAAAATGAGACTTCTCAGGATGTTCATTAATAGCAAGAGGAGAACTATTGACCTTCCACTAGATTGGCCTTGTCAGCACTCTCTATGTTAGGCTGTGCATTTGTACTCCCTCATTTCTCGCATATTTCCACCTGTCCTAACTAAACTGACCATGTCTGAAATCACATTTCCAGCAACAAATCTACACATAAGCACTTGTGGTTGCTCTCTGGATTTCCCTTCCACTTACTCTTTGGTCACTCAGACACATCTCAACAATCTCGTTACTGCTTTCAGCTTCAGGGATTTTAAAGCTTTCCTGCTTTCAATAGTCTGTCTAATTCTGTCTTCAGCCAACTGTTCTGTTGTCTTTATAGTATATTTTCTTTTCTGTTTAATACATTTATGCATGGTTCTGCCTAATACATTTATTCATGGTTCTGCCTTGAGGCAGGTAAATCTCAGTGGAGGCAGCTTGTACTCGGCAAAGACTTGAGGAGTCTATTTTCTTTTAATGATGAACCTTATCAGTTTTTTTATGATTGTTCAAAAATAAAGTCCCTCTATGCCTGTGTGCAGCCAGGTCTCCAAGGAGAGCAGGAGGCAGCTGGTGCAAAGCAGCTGGAACATCCAGCTGCAGACTGCAGTGGAGAAGTCTGGTGTAAGGAAAAGGGATGCAAGTCCCAGGTGGCCCATGAGAGAAATGATGGGGCTGGGGAGGTGAGGAGCAAGGTTGTCCACATGGTGTCAGACCTCAAGGGACAGCTTCTCCAACCAGCACAGATCTCCTTAGGAGAGACCCTGGGTCAATATCACATAATGCTGCAATCACCTCTTCTCCACACTGAAAAAAAATAAACTATATCCTTTACCAAAAGAAAAAAAAGGTCATTTTTATTAGAAGATTTTTGAAATCACTCTCTGTAACTACAGTAGGAAACCTCTCTAATTAACTGCACAAGACTAGGAGGAAATTACAAGAAGAGACATGGTTTGTTAGAGCTTTCTTCTGTGTAATGAGCCCCATGGTACATTTGGTGCTTAGTCCTTGAACCTCAGGTACTGAAAGGAGATTGCACAAACCTTTCCAGAAGTCAAAGTCAGAAGAAAAAAGTACTAAGTACCTTGAAGTATTAATGAGTTCCACTGAGGGCAAGTACCAGCAAAGCCTCCCCAGGGACTCGTTAGAACAGAGAATTGGAGGCCATGATGGCAGATAAACAAAGGGTAATGTGCAGGCAGCTGAGGTGCTGAGAAAACCCTGGTTTTGTCTGATGAAGCAGAGAGGCCAAGGCCTGACCCCCAGCCCCTGGGAAGGCAGATCATGTCCCTCACACATTGCTCAGGGCTCTTCCTGGGGCAGGGGGATGTGGGGTGTGTGATGCTGAGTGAAGGACAATGCTGCGACAGTACCCAGCCTTCCTGGGGGTGTGCAAGGAGGCCATGCGGTGCCCCCAGTGCCTGAGGACAACATGTCTCCTCATAGGCCTTGGTGGCAGAGATGATTGCCATAGCCAAGGGGACAAAGCCTTGGGTTCTCTTGGTGACATCCAGCCTTGCCAGTGCCCTTTCCCATCTCCACCACAGGTTGTCCTACACTGTCCCACAGCTGCTTCTGTTTCCCTGCAGGCTGTAGACACCCATCTCGCTTCCTCCCCTTGCTCTCACCCTGCTATTTCCATACATTGACTGATGTGTCTCCACTCTCATGCTCTGTTCCTTGAAACACAAGGTGGTGGACTGATCTCATGCTCCTTCTGAATGATTTCTTGTAACAGAGCACTACCCTTTGAGTGACATTTCTTCCTCCTCATGTCCAGTTTCCACATTCCAAGCTGCACTGTGTGGCAGTGTTTTTCTCCTCTGCTCTAGAAAGGAGGGCCCTGAAAACTACTGACCTGTCAGCCTCTGACCTGTGCCTGGGAAGAACATGGAAGAGATCCTCCTAGAAGCTCTGCTATGGAACAAAGAATGGTGACTCAAGCACACTCCCTGGGCAGCCTGTTCCACTGCTTCACAACCTTTTCCATGAAAAAATGTTTCCTAATACCAATTCTGAACCTTCTCTGGCACAAGCTGAGGCCATTTCCTCTCATCCTATCACTTGCTACTCATGAGAACACCAACACCCTCCATGCTACAACCTCCTTTCAGATAGTTTTAGAGAGGGAAAGGTCTCCCCTCAGCCTCCTTTTCTCCAGGCTAAACACTCCCAGGTCCCTCAGCTGCTCCTCAGAAGACTTGTGCTCCAGGTTCTCAACAGCCTTGTCCCCCTCCTCTGCACTCACTCCAGCACCTCAGGGTCTTTCCTAAAGTGAGGGGCCCAAAACTGAACTGAGGATTCGAGTTGTGGCCTCACCAGTGCTGACTACAAGGGGATGATTGCTGCCCTGGTTCTGCCCACTACACTATTCTTGATGCACTCCAGGAGGCTATTGGCCTTTTTGGCCACCTGGGCACATGCTGGATCATGTTTTCGCTGTTGATCAACAACCCCAGGTCTTTTTCTGCCAGGCAGTTTTCCAGCCACTCTTCCTCAAGCCTGTAGTGTTGCAGGGGGTTGTTATGACCCAAGTGCAGGCTCTGGCGCTTGGCCTTGTTACACCTCAGACAATTGACCTCAGCCCCATGAACCAGCAGCACCAAATCCTTCTGAAGAGCTTTCCTACTCTCCAGCAGATCCACACTCCCACCCAATTTGGTGTCATCTGCAAACTTACTAATGGTGCACTCGATCCCCTCATCCAGATCATTGATAAAGAGATTAAACTGGCCCCAATACTGAGCCCTGGGGAACACCACTCATGACCGGCCTCAACTGGATTTGGCTCTGTTCACCACAACTCTTTGGGCCCAGCCCTCCAGCCAGTTCTTTATCCATCGCAGATACACCATCCAGGCCATGAGCTGCAGCTTCTCCAGGAGAATGCTGTCGGACATGGTGTCAAAGGCTTTACTCCAGTCTAAGTGCACAACATCCACAGCCTGTGCGGTGGATTCACTCCCCCACGACAGACTTTCCCTCATCTGCTAAGCCGGTCACCTTCACATAGAAGGAGATCTGGTTGGTCAAGCAGGACCTGCCTTTCATAAATCATGCAGATTGGGCCCAATTGCTCGTCTTGTACGTGTGACCTCACAGTCCCTTTCCCAGCCATGTTCCTGCTGTTGGCCTATCCCCTGCAGAGGCACAAGTGACCTCACAGTCCCCTCCACAGCCATTGGCTTCCTACTGGATTAGGAGTTCCTGAGACACAGCTGAGCACATGACATCATACCCAGCCATCACGCTCCTTGTGGTCCAGTGTGTGAGCAGATAAAACTAAGCTGCTTTCATCAAATTCATCTAATAGATTTCCTATCAAGGGTTTGAGTGGAGAAACGTTCCTCAGAGGAGCTGCTCTATTTACCTTGGTACACTTTATATCTCTGCTTCTGCCTTTTTTTTTTTCCTTCTTCCTCTGTCTATTCCATCTTGAAAGAGCTCTCCAAGGCAAAGATTCATGGAGTTATACAATAACGCAGGTTGGAATTGACCCCTGAACACCATCTCTGTGCCACTGACCTTTATGGCACCCCAAGGAATAGCTGATAGCATTTGTGCTCCCTTGGGTTCATCTCACCACATGCACACAGTGGACATGCACATAAAGTATATTTTTACAACTCATCTGTACAACGAAAATATGGAATTTTGACCCAGTATTTCATAGAATCATAGAATGTCCTGAGTTGGAAGGGACCCACAAGGATCTTCAAGTCCAACTCCCGTCCCTGCACAGGACAACCCCACAGTTCACATCATGTGTCTGAGGACGTTGTCCAGTC
Source organism: Caloenas nicobarica (assembly GCF_036013445.1). Lineage (NCBI taxonomy): Eukaryota > Metazoa > Chordata > Aves > Columbiformes > Columbidae > Caloenas > Caloenas nicobarica. Next base: position 1,345,119 of record NC_088259.1, read on the forward strand.
TCTTCTTGAACACCGTCAGGCTTGGGGCCGTGTCACCTCCCTGGGGAGCCTGTTTCAGTGTCCAGCACCCTCTGGGTGAAGCAGCTTTTCCTCATCTCCAATCTAAACCTTCCCTGGCACTTTATATCTTCCATTCCCTTGGGTTCTCTCATTGGTCACCACAGAGAAGACATCAGTACCTTCCCTTCTCCCCTTGCGAGGAAGCTGTAGCCACCATGAAGTCTCCTTTTAGTCTTTTATTCAGCTCTGATGGTGAAAAACCCCTTGGTTTGCTTTCTGAAGCAGAAAGAAGAAGCCATGACCTCCAGGCAATGGGAAGGGGGATCCTGTCCCTCACACACGGCTCAGGGCTCTTCCTGCGACCTTGGGATGTGGGTGTGCAAGGCCGAGGGAAGGACAACGCTGGTGCAACAACTTCCAGCTGAAACATGGGGCTGCAAGGAGGCAACGAGGCCCCAGTGCCATGAGGACAACATGTCTTCTCCTAGGCCTCAGTGGCAGAGACAGCTGCCATGGCCAAGGGGACAGAGACCTGGGTTATGTTGGTCCCTTCCAGCCTTGCCAGCACCCTTTGCCATCTCCATCACAGGATTTTCTACACCGTCCTATCCCTGCCCCTCTTTCCCTGCAGGCTGTAGACACCCATCTCGCTTCCCCACCTGCTCTCACCCCAGCATTTCTGTACCTTCACTGATGTGTCTGCACCCTCACTGGCTGTTCTTTGGAACACAAAGCCATGGGCTGATCCAGCTCCCTCTGGGTGACCTCTTGCACCACACCACTGCAATTCCAATGACATTTCTTCCTCCTGATATCCAGTCCTCACCTTCCAAGTTGCACTTTCTGACTCTTCCCTGCTTCTTCCCACTTCCAAGGAAAGCACGACCATCTAAGAAGCTGCCCTTCATGCAGGGAACCCAACCCTTTAGGCTTCTTGTGGTCTTTTACCTGACCAGAGAGAAGTAACTTCACCATGATCTTCTAAACCCCAGGACTGCTGCTGGCCTGTCAGCTTCTCTGATAGACACGACCATGTCCCTGCTGCTGTCTTGTCATGTTCTCAGGTGGGATGGACATGACAACGCATCTCCAAGGCCTCTTCCTGGATAGGGCCTGTGGGTACCTTGGCAGAGGTTCTTTCCCAGCCATGTCCCTGCTGCTGGCCTGTCACCTCCAGAGACAGAACTAACCCCATGGTTCCCTTCACAGCCACACACTTCTGACTGGATTATGAGTTACTGAGACCCAACTGACCTCATAATGCCACACCCACCCATCTCCCTCTGTAGCACCCAGGACCTGACCAAGACTGAAGCGTGTTCTACACTGTCCTACACCTGCCCCTCTTTCCCTGCAGGTTGTAGACACCGATCTCACCTCCTCACTGTGTTCAAACTTGTGAAATATTATTTTCTACTAACAATGTGAGTGAAAAGCACTCCTCACTGGAACTGCTGTATTTCCATTAACACCTTCTATATCTCCCCTTCTGCCTTTTTTTTTTTTTATACTATTCTTCTACCTATTCTCTCTCCAGAAACCTCTCCAAGGCAAAAATTATTTCAAATCACATAATAACTCAGATTTGAAGAGAGCCTTTTTCTCACTCATCTTGTCTCACTCTCCTGCTCAGGGCAGGGTCAACCAGGTGAGGTTGCTCAAGGCCTCCACCCAGGTTTGCATCATCCTCAAACGCGCTGAAAGTGCACTCTGTTACATCCTAGAAGGGGAGAGTAAAGATGTTCAACAGTGTTGGCCCAGGTATTGGTCACTGAGAGATGACACTAGTAACTGGCTGCATGGAGGACTTTGTACCACTTGTGATATTTGGTTTTGATGGTTTAGCCAACTTCCCACCCAGCATCCACTTCTTGAGCCCCACCAGCACCACTCTGGCCAGAAGGCGACCATGTCTGAGGCCTTGCAAATGCCCTGTACACAACATTCTTTCCCCTGTTCATTTTGGTTCTGTAATCCCTTCCTTGTCCTTCACATTCCTGGAAATGGCTGCAGGAGGGCATGTCCCATCCCCTTCCCAGGGAGGGAGATAGGGGGGCCAGCCTGTTATTCTCCCAGTTGCTATTCCAGCTCTTCTTGAAGATGGGTTTGAGGTCGGCGTTTTCTAAGGACCCCAGAACCATTCTGGTTTCTATGGCACTTTTGAGAGCATAATACGGAATCACGGACAAGGGTGATGTAGCAGACTGGAGCACTTGCAATGAGCCTGTCCAAGGCAGCTGAGATGAATCTCACTGATCCAGTGGGGTTTGTTCCTGGAGTCACACACAGAAATGTCAGGGTTCTGTTAGGTGTCCACATCTGAGCTGGCCTCATGGACTCCCTATGCACCCGGAGATGTTCAGAGGAAGAGTTTGTGCCTTTTACACACAGAGGCAGGAGTCACAGTGTCTCTCTGGCCTCCTGTTGCCACTCCCAAAGGACGGGAGACACCTCAGCCCTGCAGTGTGTCACCCTTCTCTGCACTCATTTGAGACGTCCCATGTCATGATGAATGGACACGGGGACCTCAGTTAAAGGAAGAACAACCTGGTGCTGCATTCAAGCGATTTCCCATGGAGCGTTACTTCCATCCTGAAGTGATCAACATGACAGATCTTGTCTGTCCCAGAGGACTTCATGGAACCAGAAGGAACAGTTGATGGTGTTTGTGCTCACTCACGTTCCTGTCACCTCACATATATGATGTGCGTGCTCTCATCTGTACAAAGCAAACATGGACTGCTGAACTACTCATTTAGTGTCCCTCCATGGAGGGAAGAACAACCTCTGTGAGCTGGGGTGAGAGGTCAGGGTGGGAAATGGTGGTTGTGAGGGGCCAGCCCTTGATGAGCGACCTGAGGCTTCTTCCGAAGGGGTGTCCAGTGCACACAGGCACAGCCCAGACCCTGCTCTGCTGGTCCTGCAGGTCTCTGGCAGGAGGCCTGGCTGTGAGAGGACACTGCTGTGTGCCCAGCCCTGCACACACACACTGTTCAGCTGTACAATGGTGTTTCATCTGTGGGCCACATTCTTGTGCATGTTCTTGACAAAAACTTTGCAAAAAGACCTAAGTCTTCAGGCACTGCGCTAAAATAATCACTTTTCTTTATAGAAGTACTGTTACGGAGGCCAGCTCTGTCACAGAAGTGCCCATTGCCTGTCTCTGTCTGCAGTCACAGGACTGACACACAGCAGGATGGTGACCAAGCTGCCAGAGCACTCAGGCCTTGCACCTACACAAGGGATGAGAAGGCGAGTGTGGGAGTGGAATGAGAACAGCTCTGGAAGACCAAGGGCTGATGCTCCCTGGCAGTGCTGCCAGGCTGGCACTCTGTCCCCCTCCACCAATGCAGACAGAAACTGTCCCTGCAGCTGCAAAAAGGCCTTAAAAGAAGATCTCAGGGGAAAAACAAAAGAAAACAAAACAGTGTAGGGCCCTTTATTTTGTTTAAAAACGCTGACAAAATGGGTCCTCATTTCCATAGACACTTGATCAGAAAAAAGACAGACAGTGAATTAGGAAAGGGATGACAAAATTATCACAAAACACCACCACAACAAGAACAACAAAACAAGAATGGCTGAGCCTGCAATAAGTTACACTATAACTGCTATACAGAGGAGGACAGTTTGTTGCTGTTTGTTATTGAAAATATGCAGTTATCAGTTTCCACACTTAATCCTGGATCTCCTGGTTCCTCATGCTGCAGATGAGGGGGTTCACTGCTGGAGGCACCACTGAGTACAGAACTGACACCACCAGGTCCAGCCATGGGGAGGAGATGGTGGGGGGTTCCAGGTAAGCGAATATGCAAGTGCTGATGAACAAAGAAACCACGGTCAGGTGAGGGAGACACGTGGAAAAGGCTTTGTGCCGTCCCTGCTCAGAGGGGATCCTCAGCACAGCCCTGAAGATCTGCACATAGGAGACCACAACGAACACAAAACATCCCTCAAAAAAAAAAAGCACTAAACATGAGAAGCCCAGCTTCCCTGAGGTAGGAGTTTGAGCAGGAGAGCTTGAGGATCTGGGGGATTTCACAGAAGAACTGGTCCAGGGCATTGCCCTTGCACAGTGGCAGTGAAAATGTATTGGCCGTGTGCAGCAGAGCATAGAGAAACCCAGTGGCCCAGGCAGCTGCTGCCATGTGGACACAAGCTCTGCTGCCCAGGATGGACCCATAGTGCAGGGGTTTGCAGATGACAATGTAGCAGTTGTAGGCCATGACTGTGAGGAGAGAATATTCTGCTGTAGCACAGAAAAAGGAAAAAAAGACCTGTGCAGCACATCCTGTATAGGAAATGGCCCAGATGTCCCTGAGTGAATTGGTCATGGATTTGGGTACAATGCTGGAGATGGAGCCCAGGTCGAGGAGGGAGAGGCTGAGGAGGAAGAAGTACATGGGGGTGTGGAGGTGCTGGTCACAGCCTATGGTGGTGATGATGAGGCCGTTGCCCAGGAGGGCAGCCAGGTAGATGCCCAGGAAGAGCCAGAAGTGCAAGAGCTGCAGCTCCCATGTGTCTGTGAACGCCAGGAGGAGGAACTGGGTGATGGAGCTGCTGTTGGACATTTGTTTCTTCTTGCCATGAGGGCTCTCTTCTAAAAAGGAAATGACAACTTAAAATCAGGACATACTCCTCTGAGCAAAGGCATTCCATTTTTCATATGAATAAGCCCAACTGAAAGGCATTTCCTTCCACTGGTGTGTGCTGGCTGAGCGTGCTGTGAGGAGCAGGACCTCTTCCTATCTGGGGCCAAGCAGCCAGCTTTGCTCTGCTGCAGTGGGGACATGGGAGCTGCTTTGTGATAGCTCTGACGTTCACAATGTCGGATTTTATGCACCGTTAATGGAAAACTTCAATATGTGCACTTGTGACACTCAAGAGCGTGGGCTGTAGAGCAGAGGCTTAGCATGCCATAATAATGATTTTGTCTGTGCTTTTACATTTCCACCATCAAAACTTGTAACTGGATTTTTGTAGGGGTTTCAGTCATTTATATTTTGTTTTCTACTGTCACACCTGTTGAGGGGTAGAAATTCTCTCTTTTTTTGACTGAAAATGCGAAGAGTCTTGAGACGGGAGAGGCAAAAGGGCTCATCTCTCTGTGGCTCAGTGCAGAAACAGGAGAGCAGCTTTTGCCCATTTGTCCTGTGCTTTCGCTTGTGCTGCCTGGCAAACCCCTTCATAAATAAATCTCTCTTTCAAAGAAAACCCAAAACTAGACTCACACTGGAGTAGGGCAGCCCTGTCTGAAAGGGCAGATCTGCAAACTCTTCTCTGTCCAGCCCAGAGGTGGAGATGTGATGGAGAGAGCAGGACACGACCCCTCACTGAGAGAAGCAAAGGACTCTGTCAGGAGAGTGTGGACCCCAAGGAAAGGCTCAGCACTCCTGGCGTCCTACAGCAGAGCTGGGCCTTTCTGGGGGCAGCTGGTGAGCCCAGCAGGACAGGCAGAGCAGAGTCAGGGCTCCTGGAGATGGGATGTGCTAAAGGGACAGTCAGATCATTGCCCAGCAGACAACACCCAGCAGCCATCTGCAGAGAAGGACCAGAAGAGCTCCTGAACTCCCCCTGCTCTGCTGCCTGGAGCTGTCCCTGCCTGCAGCTGTGTCTCTGTCCCCAGGTCTCCTCCTGTCAGTGTCACAGACCCCATCCCAGCCGCTGTGTGCTCAGCTCTGCCCTGCAGACCCCTCCCAGCAGCCGGGCACTGCCCAGGGGCAGCTCTGTGTGGGCCAGCTCTGGTGGGAACATCAGGCCAAAAACAATGAGCCTGGAAAAGTCATGCTGATGCTGTCTGGAAGCCAGGGTGTGTTGATTTCTGATACTCACAGGTTTATTCACCTCTAAGAGTGACAGATTTGGAATTTCAGTTCATCCTCCTGAACTGAGACATTAATTTCTGTGTCCCATTGGCCTCATAGACAATCTAGAGTACGAGACCGATAGAACAGGATCCTTCACTTTCACAGAGCCCCTGTCTTGCTGCGCCTTTCCAGAAGCCTCCTGGGCATGTCCTAAAGTGATCTGGAGCTATGAGCAGCCCCATCCCAAGCAGAACCCACACCATACCTAGACCCTGTCCAGCCAAAGGTTGTTCCTTCCACCCACAGCTTCTCCCCACAGCACTGTGGGGATCTACCCGGGCAGCCTGAGTGCTGACCCTGGCAGGCGGCAGAGTCCCTGCCCCAGCACAGCCCTGGGGTGCAGGGCCACTGCTCTGCAGGACAACCCTGGGCACCCCTGGCTGCAAAAACATCTGCTTTGATTTTCAAAATTGCTGAACAAGAGTCCCCTCCACAGGGATTCCACAAGCTGTGGCTGTTCCACCTTTAGGAGATGCCTCCAGGAGCTACAGCTGCATTGCCCTGCACCAGGAGACTTACCATGTCAAGGGCTGCAAAGATTTCTCCTCCAGTGAGCTCTCAGTCATGCTCCCAATCCTGACCACCTTTAATCTCTCTGTGCCTTGCTTGTCTCCCTGAGATGCCCAGGCAGAGCCCTCAGCCCTGCTGCGCTTTGCAGAGGAGCTGCTCCTGGGCAGAGCTGTCTCTCTGCAGCGCTGCCACTTGCCATGAGCTTTCTCTGTCCCAGGAGCCCAGCCCAGTTCAGCAGCACAGGAGCAGCCCAAGGCCCGTTAATGACCCCTCTGGTGGGTTTGCTGCTGAGTCCATGTACCTCACACCCTGAGAGGAAGTTGAAGAAACCTCTCAAGAAGTCCAAGTCAGATTCAAACTCCAAAGTTCCTTGCAATGTTAATGGTTCCCACTGAGGGACACTACTGAGAAACCATCCTCAGGGTTGGTTAGAGAAGAAAACTGGAGGCAGTGATTAAAGGGCAGGAAAAGCAAAGTAAAGGTGGCTCTGATGCTGAGTACAACGGGATGTGTTTCATTAACCAAAGGCCTAAGCCCTGACCCCCAGACCCTGGGAAGGCAGATCCTGTCCCTCCCACGTTGCCCAGGGCCCTTCCTGGGATATTGTGATGTGGGGCTGTGCAAGGCCAAGGGCAGGACTATGGTCCGACACCTCCCAGGTTCCTGGCTGGGGACAAGGAGGCCCTGAGGCCCCTGTGCTGTAAGGACAAGCTGTCTCCTCACAGGCATCAGAGGTGGACACAACAGCCATCGCTAAGGGGAGAAGGAGCTCATGTCTGTTGGGGGCTTTCAGCCTTTTTACATCCCTTGATCATCTCCACGACAGCTTGTCCTATGCTGTGGCATCACCTGGACCTCTTTCCCTGCAGGCAGGAGACATCCCCCCTGCTATCCCACCTTGCTCTTGTCTGAGCATCTTCCTTCCTTTGCTGATCTCTCTGTTCTCCCCTGCTGTTCCTTGAAGCACAAAGCCCTGGGCTGATGCAGACTCCCTCTGCATGACCTGCTCCACCACAGCACTGCCCTTCCACTCACATTCCTTTCTCCTCATGTCCAGCCTAGACCTCCCCAGCTGCACTTTGTGCCATTATTTCTTTCTCATGCTCCTTCCTACAATGAAGAAAACCACCACCCTTCTGAAACCACCCTTCAAGCACTCTCAGGCTACTCCTACACTGCTGCAGCCTCCCCAGCACTGGTGGGCCAAAGCAGCCCAGGTCGCTCAGCATCCCACACCATGTGCACAAAGTCCTGAACCCTGCCTTGGCACAGCCCCACACTCTCCAGTTCCTCCCTGCTTCTCCAAACTGGGAGCCGCACACTGGCACACACCCGTGTGTGTGGGGTCACACCAGTGCTGAACCAAATGGGATGAGAACTCCAGGTGTCTGGGTCCCCACGCTCTTCCTAATGCAGCCCCGTGTGCAACTGCCTTGTTCATGGTGAGCGTGCAGCACGGGCTTGTGTGGCGGCCCTTGTAGTGCCCAGGCCCTTCTCCTCAGGGTCACTGCTCAGCGTGTCAGGTCCTGGTCTGTCCTGATGGATCATGTTATTCTCCTGCCCTGATACAGAACTGGTGACTTCATCTTGTGAAACTTCAGAGCTTTCTGATGGGCAAATACCAGATATTTGCAAGGTCTGGACTGTCCCTTGACTGAAGCTGCATTTGCTCATCTGTTATTGCCAGCATGCAGATGGTTTATCCTGATGAGTGTGTCTCTCCCATGATAACAGCATGAGGAGTCACAAGGCACAATAAATACTATCTCCTGGAGAAACAGTGGGGTCTTGGGCGTCTGGTACTCATAATGCCAGAGGTCTGGAGTCACAGGGATAGATTGCCATCATGTGGGAGAGCAGCAGGAATGCGTGGAGCTCTGCCTGGGGACAGACAATGTCAGCTGGACACTAAGGAGTCAGCGTGAGAGGGCAGAACAACATGGGCGATGTTGTGGTGACTGGACATCAGCTACAGACTCACTGATCAGGAAGAGGAATTAGATGAGGCCTCCTTCAGACAAATGAAAGAAGCCTCATGTTTCCAGGGCAGTGTCTAAGATGTTCCAATATCTGCAAGGTACCAGCCATCCAGGAGGGTTTTGGAGCTCACTGACAACATCTTCCTGACACGGATGACTGAGGAGTCAGTGGGTTGAGGTGCCTTGTGGGACCTCACGCTTACAAACCAGAAAGAGTTGGTCAGGGACGTAACAGTTCAGGATGAGAAAGTGGAGTTGAGGCTTCTGGAAGATGATAACAAGGCAAAGAGCAGGATTTCAGGAAAACAAGTTTTGGCCTGCTGAGGGGCATTCTTGGGCTCTATGGGATATGACTTTGGTGTCTGCAGCGTTTTTTCTCTCACATTTCCTCCCTCCTCTCTCCCACCTGCTCTTGTGCAGCGTTTTTTACCCTTTCTCAAATACAATATCACAGAGGTGCTGCCAGCATCACTGAGTGACTCAGATTTGGCAAGGAGTGGGTCCATCTTGGAGCCAGCTGAAATCGACTCTATCTGACGTCGGTCAAACTGCTGTTGTCTTCTCAGATTGGTGACAACTGTAGGACACCCACCCTCACCCCCAGTTCCAAGACTTTGCCATGTAAACCCAGCACAGGGTGACAACGTGTTGGGTGTTACAAACTACTTGACCATGGAGAAGAAATGGAAAAGATCTTCTGTCAGCAATGCGAGAAACTCATCAGTCAGTGATCAGGTTCCTATGGGGAACTGTAATTGCCCTGATATTCACTGGCCAGGCAAAGCTGCAAGTGCCAATGGTCCAGAGGATCTTGGGCCAACTGCTGAACATGACTGCCTGATGGGCCAACAAGGGTGATGCTCGCATGGATCTGGTACCAATGAACAAGGAAGAGCTGGTGAGGGATGTGAACATCAGTGTCCACCTTGGCTGTTGTAACCAGGAAACAGTGGGGTCCCAGACACCAGAGGGGAGGGAGGAAGGCCAGCAGCAGAGCACAGGCTGGTGGGCTCCAGAGAGGACTTTGACATACTGAGGGACAGCAGGCGAGGTGGTGACATGGAAGTAGGTCTGAGGGGTGAAGGAGCTCAGGAAATCTGATCAGCCTTATGGAACTGCCTGCTCCAAGCACAAGAATGGTCTCTCCAAGTACCCATGAAAAGAAGGTACTTGTGAGGCTGCTCGTCTGAATTGACAGAGCTCCAGGGCAAAAAGGCAGAACACAGGAGGTGGAAGAAGGGGAAGCTGCAAAGGAAGAATTTAGAAACCTTGTCCATGGATGGAGAGATGATGCCAAAGCTCCCCTGGACTTGATACCTGCAGGAGAGGCTGAGGGTAGCAAGACGAGCCGACACAGCTTCCTTACAAAAAAAGAATAGACAGGGTGATCATGGGCTTGCTGCTGAACTTCGTAAGAGTAGAATCAGACAGGGCTGAGGTACTCCGTGGTGTCTTTGCCTCCATCTTCACCATCAAGGTCTCCCAGGACTTTGTTCCTGAAGGCAGGAGTCTGGAGAACACCCAGGAGTGGATGGGGCTCAAGTCAGGGGTTACTTGAGCAAACTCAGACACCATTACAGAAAAGGAAATGGGACATTTGATCAGCTCCCCGAACAAGGGTATGGCTGTGCTGTGGCACCTGAGATTCCCGGGAACACCCACCTCTTGGTCCAGACGAGCGTGACTCCTCTTGAGGTGTCTTGGCCTGTCTCTTCACTCAAGAGGTGTGCCAGGTACCCACTTTTCTGACATATTGTTTTCTCTTCATCAGTAAATGCTCCAGATAAATAAAATTTGGAGATTACTGATGCCACCTTTTCTGGAAATGTGGAGGAGGGAGAGGGGGAAAGGCAATAGAAGAAATACTGGTTTTTTGCTCTTTATTATTGAAATGCTCTCTGTTTGGCTATTCCTGAAATCTCCCTAATCATCAACACCAGACTTGAAGCCTTTAGGAAAACGATGTATAGATCCCTGGTTTGTGAGGGCAATGTGGAGGTGGCTCTGATGCCATGTCAGCCCTTGATGCTTGTTTATCACCAGAATGGCTGAGCCCTGACCCCTGAGACCTCGTAAATTTTTCTCAAATATTTTCCAAGGCTTTGCCTGTGGTCAGTGTGAGTGTTTTGTGTTTTGGGGGTGGGTTTTATGTCAAGTGCTGTTGCTTTAACTGCAAGGCTCTGGTTTTCTGTGGAGTTGTAAATGTCCGTGAGTTCCTCACAACTCCTCCAGCTTCTTTCATACACCTGGCAATGGTCACCAATCACCTCAATGTCCCAGTCCCAAACATGCTGGAATCCTCTATTTGGATCCATACCCCATCACTCCGGGATGTTTCTGCATCCACCAGGTTCATGGATATTTCCTGAGGTCCATCAAAGTGTGGGCAGTGTAAGAGAGGAGCAGAGCAAGGTCAGCTCATGGGCCATGCCTGAGCACAGCCACCCCCAGCAGCAGCCATTCCCCATCTTCCAGTCACAGCCATGCCCACAGCATGCAGATGTCACTGCCATATATCATTAGTCCAAGAGAAGCCTGCCTTCTTTCCATAACCCCCTAAAAATCTTGCTCCTGTTCCCCCACCACCCGCAGACATAAACCACATTGCACTTGCGGGGATAAACATGGTAGTAAGGATTTGCTGAATTCATTCAGCCATCACCCTTTTCTACCTCACATCCCCTGACCCTCTCCCACACCACACATGGGTGGTCACTGCTGCTCAGAGCCTCTTGCTCTTCAGAAGAGCCCTTGAACTTCTTGGTTCTTCCTGGTGCTTGTTATAATGTCCCGTGCTCCCTCCAAAGTTCATGGTGAGCTCTCTTGCTCATGACAGAGCCTTTGTAACCATCTCTTATGAAATGGTTGTCTTTTTATGATCATCTGTGCAGAAGGAATTATCACAGAAAAGGACCTAATATATCAAATTTGATGCCAAGTGAAATGCAATAAAGCCTTGTTGACCCACCCCCGTAGCTGTGTCTTTCCAGCAAGGAGTTTTTCCTGAGAAGGGGATCCAGCCTTTGCCACTCTCTGGAGAGGCACATGAGCAGTGTCCATGCACCTGGGGACACAAAGGGTGACTTTTGCAAGACCATGCTTTATCTGAACCACTTAGATATCTACTTACGGATTAGGTTTTAAGCCTTATAGTGCAGCAGAGAATGGAGTCGAGCTCCCTTCATCTGCCCTGTGTGACACATGTAAAGTGGAACTACCCCAGTCAAAAAGTTGATTTTGATTCCCTTCACAGCTTGAAGGAACACATGGGTCAGGAGCTTAGCCAGGATACCCAACGAGAACTCACATGGTCTGTTCATCAAGTTTAAGTGTTCCTGGGAATCTCAGGAGACAAGGTGTGCTGATTCTTGAGTCCAAGGAGCTGGTCAAGAGCCTTATCACCATGTCTATAATGGTGGATTTGATGCCTGGCTGATGTGCAGGCTCTGTACATGGATGATGACACCTCCTGAGCAATCTGCTTTGAAAGGGTTAAAAACACAGACTGTTCTTTCTGGGAGGGTATTAGGACAGCAAAAAAGAAGATCTTGGGTCAGGGCAAAAGAAAAGGGGTGCAAAAGATGTGGTCAGGGCTGTTTGAGGGTACTTGTAAAGCAGCCCTGCACTTCTTGTGAATTATTTCCATGATCAGAGAGAACCTGAGAGCTGTCCCTAAATTGAAAACATGAAGGGGAAGGAAGGACAGCATAACTCAGGCTGGATTGGACCTCAGGAGGTGTTTGACCAATTTCCTGCTCAAAGCAGGATCAGACCAGATGACTCAGGGCTTTATCCAAACACATCTTGGTCATTTTCTGGGGTACAGTGGATGGAGGCTCCTGAGAAACAGCTTCCAGTGCTTGACTGTTCTCATGATTGGAAAGTTTCTCCCTTTATTTAGAGCCTTTCCAAGCCCAACCATCCAGCTTGTATTATACTGATCTACTTGCACACCGATGCAGACCATAATATCCTTCCTTGGACACAAGAATATTGTGGGGATGATGCTGAATGCCTTGCTGACTTCCAGATAAAAGACCACCACTACTGTCCCCCCATCCTGCAACCCTGTCCTTTCCTCACAGAAAGCAAAGAGAATGGACAGGCACAACCTACCCTGGGTAAACCCTACCACCTTCTCTTTCAGACACCCAGAAATGGGGTCCCAGTGGACATGCTCTGGGGCACAGCCTTTAGTTCCCCTGTTCACCCATTGGCCATTTTTGAAAAGTGCACACAATGTGTGAGAGCTGCCAGGGAGTCCCCCCAATCTCCATGAGCTTTCAAAGATGGTGGAGAGTGGCCTCACTGTGACATGGTCCTGCTGTCTCAGCTCCTGGGATGCTGCCCCTCCTGTCCCATAGACTGGAAAGGATTGTGTTAGTTCCAGTGACCCCTGACTTGATCCTCATCCACTGCTGGTTGTTCTCCTCCAGATTCCTGCCTCCAGTCACAGAGATCTGGGGGACCTTGCTGGTGAAGATGGAGAACAAGAGGACACAGAGACTCTCACCTCTTCCTCTTATTAAATTCATCAGTGGCCACACTGTGTCTTTGTTTCTCCTTTAACTGTTCCTCGAGTAGTAACAGCTCATTATGTCGCTCTTGAATTTCCTTACAGGTCTAGACTGTGTTTTGGTCTGGACTGTTGCTGTGCTTGGAGGCTGCTGTCCTTGAAGACCAGATGAATGAACTTCTGCCACCCTGCCCTGGCAGTTTATTCCATCCGTGTCACAGCTCTGTCTGCAACACTGACAGCTCCAGCTCACCCAGTCAGTGCCCTGGCTGAGGCCATTGCCTCAGATCTGGGGTGAACGACCCTAGCTGTGGCACCAGGAAATCTCTGACCTGCCACAAGAAAACCTGGTTAAGAGAAGAAACATCACTGATTACTTCACACTGTTTCATGGGACGTTCCTCTGGAACCCCAGGAATACCACAGGGGAGCCCAGAGCGGACAGAGTGCCACCTTGAGCTGCTCCTGTGCTGCTGAGCTGGCTTTGGCTCCTGGGACAGAGGGAGTTCATGGCAAGTGGCAGCGCTGCAGAGAGACAGCTCTGCCCAGGAGCAGCTCCCCTCAAAGCGCAGCAGGGCTGAGGGCTCTGCCTGTAGCACCGAGTGGATGGAGCCAGGCAGAGAAAGTTTAAAGACAATCTGGGGTGGGAGGACAGAGCTCTCGCTCACTTGGAGAAGAATCTTCACAGCCCTTAGCATGGTAAGTCTCTGGCTCCAGGGCAATGCAGCTGCAGTTCCTGGAAAAATCTCCTAAACTGGTACCTCTTACAGTTTATGAGACTTTTCAGGAGGACTCTCTCAGTGTCTCTAATATTGAGGAGAACTCGCTTCAGAGCAGGACTTCCTTGCTGCACCATCAGAGAGACAGGACAGGATGGCTGCCTTCTCCCAGGGATGGTTGTAGAGATATGCATCTGGGTGAGCACCGAGGGGTGCCCAGGACTGTCCTGCAGAGCAGGGTCCCTGCACCCCAGGGCTGTGTGCTGGGGCAGGGACTCTGCTGCCTGCCAGGGTCAGCACTCAGCCTGCCCGGGGAGATCCCCACAGTGCTGTGGGGAGAAGCTGTGGGTGGAAGGAGCGACTCCTATAAGGGCATGAAAGGTGCTTCTGCTGTGGAGAAGGTGCTGTGTGGGTCAGGGCTGCTCACAGCTCCAGGTCACCCCCAGCATTTTTCCAAGGGGATGCCCCAAGTACAAGATCAATGCAAGGACTACCAGAAAGATGAGGAGCTTTGCTGAGCCTGTCTTTTCAGTTTCCTATCCCAAGGGGTGGGAGGTGCAGGAAAGGATAAAATGAAAATGAGCCCTAATGCTTGAAAAAGTCACTGAGACTCCTGAACTGCAACTTTGAGTGATCAGTACATCTGCCAGAAGGCTCATAACATCCCTTCACCACCCCTCTGCCTGTGGACAGCACCTGCATCACCTTTGCTGGACTCATCAGCCTTAATCTGACTTGTCCTGTTTTCCAACCTGCAAACAGGAAGATGCCCCCAGGCAGTGCCCTGCAAACAGGCAGGTTTCTGTAGAGCCAGGGTGAGAGCACAGGTGGGGTGGGATCTGTGAGCACTGACAGGGAAAAGACATAGACAGGGAAACACCTCCCAGGGGCAGAATCTCCATATGGCAGGGAAATGACCAGAAATGAGGGGAAACTAATCCCAGAATTGTTATGGGAGGGAGAACACAGAAAACTCGGTAGGATCCCCTGCAGTGCAGATCCCTCCTGTGAGCAGCCCCCTCACCTCCTCTCCCACTCAGCAAAGCCTCTGCCCTCAGGGCCGGGGGCTCCAAGGCATGAACCAGCTCCTGTGCAGCCAGAGCTCCAGTTCCTTCTGCAGAGCACAGGGGCTGAGAGCAGCTGCCCGGCAATGTTGGTGTGTGGGAGGTGGCTGCACAGCTGGGGAAGGGTGACGCTGTCTGAGTGCCCGGCTGCCTCTGCCCTGGCCTCTCTCACACCCACCCTCACCGCAGTTTCCTTCTTGCTCCACTGCTCTGGGTCACTGTTGTTGTGATCTTGTTCTTGCTGTCAGGCTCTCTGGGGATGGGAGTTTCAGCCGCAGAGTCACGGCCTGATCTTGTGGGTCCTTTCCTGCAGGTGTGTCCATGGGAACACGTGTCCCAGATTTCCTCTGACCTGTGTGGCTGTGGGCAATGCAGTCTGTGGGGCTGGGCAGTGAGCTGAATCTCCCTTAATCAAATGCCATCATTAGGACACTTCTTTATGTCCTTGAGGTTTTCATTCCAAGCTGTGAGCTCCCCACCAGGATGCAAACCTGTGCTATAACACCTTAGTGATAACTCAAGCCCCACGGAGAAGCACAGAGTTGCTGTGATGGAGAAAATGTTGTTGGGCTTGTGAAATGAGCCGTGTGTGTCCTGGGCCAGAAGTGAGGTGCTGAGACCTCAGGAAAGGGTGAGACATGATGTGGTCTGAGGTGGGTCCCTCTGCTCTCAGCAGTGCCTGGTAGCTTTTCAGGGTAACACGGGAGTGTGATCAGCCTCCATCTCACAAAGGTGCCATCCCAGGGCACCTGGAGCAAGACAGAGGGACAGACCAGCTGCCCTCACTCTGCCCTGACACACAGACATCTTGTCTCTCAGGACTTGCTCTGTTCTCCCTGAGTGCAGCAGAAATGCTGAGGGTTTCTGAGATACAAGAAAACTTTCCAAGGCAATTATGGGAAGCTCTAAAAAAACAAACCTCTCAAACTGCTTTGTGCCATCCTGGTTGCTTATCACTGGGAGAGCCTTATCACAGGCTCTTCTGCAGCAGGAATGGTTCCATCTGACACAGCTGAACCCCAGGTCTGACCCCTGCCCCTGTTCTCATGACCCCCTGCTGCAGAGCAGGGCTGACTACTGGGCAGCCAGCGGGCACAGGCCCTGCTTCTCATGACACATCCAGCCAGCACCACCCAGGGCTCAGCCACGGACCCGAAGGAAGGTCTGGAAAAGGACAAGGGCGTGTGGAGCAGGGGGAGGGTGTATGAGAAATGGCTTTGATTTTGCTCAGAGAAATCTTCCCTAATTTGTCACTGTCTTTTGCTCCTCTGACAGTGCCCCACACTCATCAGCAACAAATGTCCAACAGCAGCTCCATCACCCAGTTCCTCCTCCTGCCATTCACAGACACACGGGAGCTGCAGCTCTTGCACTTCTGGCTCTTCCTGGACATCTACCTGGCTGCCCTCCTGGGCAACGGACTCATCATCACCACCATAGCCTCTGACCAGCACTTCCACACCTCCATGTACTTCTTCCTCCTCAACCTCTCCCTCCTCGACCTGGGCTCCATCTCCACCAGTGTCCCCAAATCCATGGCAAATTCCTTCTGGGACACCAGGGCCATCTCCTTTTTGGGATGTGCTGCACAACTCTTTCTGTTTGTCTTTTTAGCTTCAGCAGAATTTTATCTTCTCACCATCATGTCCTATGACCACTACATCACCATCTGCAAACCCCTGCACTACAGGACCCTCCTGGGCAGCAGAGCTTGTGTCCACATGGCAGCAGCTGCCTGGGCCACTGGGTTTCTCACTGCTCTGCTGCACACGGCCAATACATTTTCACTGCCACCCTGCAAGGGCAATGCCCTGGACCAGTTCTTCTGTGAAATCCCCCAGATCCTCAAGCTCTCCTGCTCATACTCCTACCTCAGGGAAGCTGGGCTTATGGTGGTCAGTGTATTAGCAGCATTTGGGTGTTTTGTTTTCATTGTGGTGTCCTATGTGCAGATCTTCAGGGCCGTGCTGAGGATCCCCTCTGAGGAGGGATGGCACAAAGCCTTTTCCACGTGCCTCCCTCACCTGGCCGTGGTCTCCCTGTATGTCAGCACTGCAGCATTTGCCTACCTGAAGCCCCCCTCCATCTCATCCCCATGGCTGGACCTGGTGGTGTCTGTTCTGTACTCAGTGGTACCTTCAGCAGTGAACCCCCTCATCTATAGCATGAGGAACCAGGAGCTCAAGAACGCCCTGTGGAAACTGATGACTGGATATTTTTCTAAAGCAGTAAACTTCTCGTCAGCTTCTGCATAGCAGTTATAAAAAAAATTCATTATATTACATCTTTTTTGGTGTGTTTTGTTTTTCTTTGTAGGGGTTTTTTTCTTTTTTTTTTTTTTTTTGTAGTGGTGGTGGTTTATTTTTAGTCACTAGAATATCATCATCCCCTTTCTAATTCACTCTCTTATGTGCTTTTCTGTCTGAGTGGTTTTTTAAATAAAGAGTTGTTGTCTTTATGTGTTTAACCATAACAAAGGCCAGTGCAATTTGGTTTTCTTCCTGAGATGCTTCTTCCAAGGTCTTTTTGGAGCTGCAGGGACAGTTCCTGTATATGTATGGAAGGGAATAAAGGGCACGCACAGCAGCACTGCTGGGGAGCATCATCTCTGGATCTTGCAGGGCTGGTTTTTTTCCAATTCCACACTCTCATTCTGATCCCATGTGTTGGTGCAAGGCCTGAGTGCTCTGGCAGCTTGGTCACTGTCCTGCTATGTGTCAGTCCTGTGAGCGCAGGCAGGGACAGGCAATGGGCACTTCTGTGACAGAGCTGGCCTCCGTAACAGTACTTCTATAAAGAAAAGTGATCTTTTTAGGGCAGTCCCTGAAGGCTTAGGTCTTCTTGCAAAGTTTTTGTCAAGAACATGCACAAGAAAATGGCCACAGATGCAAACACCAGTGTACAGCTGAACAGTGTGTGTGTGCAGGGCTGGGCACACAGCAGTGTCCTCTCACAGCCAGGCCTCCCGCCAGAGACCTGCAGGACCAGCAGAGCAGGGTCTGGGCTGTGCCCGTATGCACTGGACACCCCTTCGGAAGAAGCCTCAGGTCAATCATCATGGACTGGCCCCTCACAACCACCATTTCTAGCACTGGCCTCTCACCCACAGAGGTTGTTCTTCCCTCCATGGATGGACACTGAATGAGCAGTTCAGCTGTCCATGTTTGCTTTTTACAGGTGAGATGTGAGCATGCACATTATGTACATGAGGTGACATAAATGCGAGTGAGCACAAACACCATCAACTGTTCCTTGCAGTTCCATGAAGGCCTGTGAGACAGACAGTTTATTGAGGTCACCTCTTGTTGGGAGGAACACCCGATGGGAAGTCACCTGAATGCAGCACTGGGATGTGCTTTCTTGAACTGAGATCCCCATGTCCATTCCTCATGACATCTCGGATGAGTGCAGAGCAGGGTGACACACCGCAGAGATGAGGTGTCTCCCATCCTTTGGGAGTGGCAACAGGCAGCCAGAGGGACACTGTGACTCCTGCCTCTGTGTGTAAAAAGGACAGACTCTGTCTCTGAACATCCCTGGGTGCATAGGCAGTCCATGAGGCCAGCTCAGGTGTGGACACATGACAGAACCCTGACATTTCTCTGTGTGACTCCAGGAACAAATCCTAGTGGCCCGATGAGATTCATATTTGCTGCCTTGGACAGGCTCATCGCAAGTGCTCCTTTCTGCTCCATCACCCTTGCCCATGATTCTGGATTGTGCTCTCAAAAGCACCAGGGCAACAACAGAGGTTCTGGGGTCCTTGGAAAAGGAAGACATCAAAGCCACCTTCAAGAAGGGCAGGAACAAGAATTGGGAGAACTGCAGGTTGGTCAGCCTGCCTCTGTGCCTGGGAAGGGGTTTGGACACGTCCTCCTGCAGCCATTTCCCAGCACTTGAAGGGCAAGGAAGGGATTGCTGAAACAAAATGCACAGGGGAAAGGAGAGTATGTCGTGTACATGGAGTTATGCAAGGCCTCAGACATGGTGTCCTTATAGCCAGATTGGTGCTGTCTGGGCTGAAGAAGTGGACCACTGGGTGGGAACTTGGCTGAATGATCAGGCAGAAATGTCATAAAAGGTACAAATATTTCTGTGCAACCAGTTACTGGTGACATCCCTCAGTGACCAGCATTGGGCAAACACTGTTGAATGTCTTTATTCTCCCCCTGTATGACATGACCAGTGCACTTGCAGCTCTTTTGAGGATAACGCAAAGCTGGGCAGATGTGGCAATGTACTTGACCGAACAAGGACATTACAACAGCCCCATGGACTATCCACCAAGCCTTTGTGATTAGGTCCTGGTCTAAGGACACGATGTAAACAACAGAAGTTGCTTGAGCAAGCATAAAAGCAGGAACTGGCAAGAAGCAGTTAACTTCAAGAATGTAAACAGCTACCATATATGGGGACGCGTAATGTAGTAGCAAGAGCCAATCAGCAACAGAATCACAGACAATCACAGAATGTTAGGGACTGGAAGGGACCTCAAAAGATCATCTAGTCCAATCCACCTGCCAGGGCAGGAACACCTAGGTGAGGTTACACAGGAAGGCGTCCAGGCGGGTTTTGGATGTCTCCAGAGAAGAAGACTCCACAACCTCCCTGGGCAGCCTGTTCCAGTATTCCGTCACCCTCACTGAGAAGAAGTTTCTTCTCAAATTTAAGTGGAACCTCTTGTGTTCCAGCTTGAACCCATTACCCCTTGTCTTACTGTTGGTTGTCACCGAGAAGAGCCTGGCTCCATCCTCGTGACACCCACCCTTTATATATTTATAAACATTGATGAGGTCACCCCTCAGTCTCCTCTTCTCCAAGCTAGAGAGGCCCAGCTCCCTCAGCCTTTCCTCATAAGGGAGATGCTCCACTCCCTTAATCATCTTTGTGGCCCTGCGCTGGACTCTCTCCAGCAGTTCCCTATCCTTCTTGAACTGAGGGGCCCAGAACGAAGCTATGTGCGTGAACAGCTCGTGGACAAACTGTTTATCCAATCGAATAACAGCATGTCGCATGTACAGAAATAAGATAGATATAAATATAACTCTGTCTTCAACTATGATCATATTGATCTGTCGTTGAGTCCGTTATTTCGCTCCCGCAATTGGCGCTGGAACAGGGACCCTCAGATCTTTTGCACCATTTGGAAATGAACGAAAAGAGAACAGTGATGGGAAGATCCCAACCGATAGTTCAGCTGCCCCGGCTGAAGTGTCCATAAGAGACGGAAAGGCTAGCCTTTGAATTCTCCCAACGAGGAGAGGAGCACCCATTAAGAAGGTGAAGAACTTACCTAATAGAAGAGGTAAACGGTCGGGGGAAGAGGTGGGGCAGACGGTCTCTAAAAAGGAAGAGGCAGTACTAAAGCTTCTCCAACATATACTCTCTACGAGAGGTATAAAATATGACAAAACCTGTCTAAACCAGCTTCTACTATGGAGTAGAGATCAAGGGTTATTGATTGATGTAGGAACTGCTTTTGAGTTATGGACTTGGGAAGCTATCGGAGAGGCCCTACGGGATAGCATTAGTGATGGCTCGAAGGAAGTTAAAGGTCTTGCTACATTATGGAAGTTAATTAAGACCACGCTTCAAGAAATGAAAGTCAATTGTAAAGCTGCGGCTTCTGCTTTTGCTGCACTCGCTCCGTCTCCTGGTGACAATGAAAAGAAAAGGAAAGAAAAGCATGACCCTGCCTAGAGTACTTTTGGCCTCACCCTACCTGGCGTTCTCCCCTCTGCACCCCTTGTTTCTATGCCCTCAAACAACCGTGCGGAACCTAGGGAGGGGGAGAAAGTCGTTCTGCTGGAAGTACGCCTGAAGCAGCTTTCTAGAGAGATGCCGCCATCTAGTGATCATTCGGAAGATTTCCCTCCTCTACCGGAACATGAAGCACGAGAAGTTCTATTACGAGAAGTGCCGCGTCTATATCCACTCTTACCCCCTTCTACACCCGGATCCCCAGAAGTGCGAGGAGAACCGCCCCCAGACATGGGCCAACAGCTGCAAAAGTTGCCGAAAGGTTGACTCAGCTGGAAACTGCAGTGAGACAGGGACCAGCAGTGCTTGTATCCTTGGCCATTTCTCGCCAATCTAACCCCTCTAACCCTTTTCCGTTACCCCATTCTACCTTAATTCCTGAATCACCCCTTAAAGATAATAGCGACCTTTATGGCAAATGGCCGGGAATTATTCACGATGCTTTAATAGAAGGGGGAATTCTACCTTCCCCTATGGCTTTTCCTGTCATAGGAGGGGGAGGGAACGCTCTGGCTCAATGGGTATCGTTTGATTGGAAAGTTGTAAAAGAGGCAAAACCTGCGATAACTCAGTACGGCTTAAAGTCACAATATACTCAAGCTATTTTGCAGCATATATTTACAGGATATACGCTGGCTCCTTATGACGTACGAATGCTTGTGCGCACTTTGTTATCCCCTTCGCAGCAGTTGTCATTTTTTCAAAAACGGCAGGATCTGTGTGAGCAGGCTGAAGCACAAAATTTTAATTGAAATCCTAATGATCCCCTATACCAGATAACGTCTCGAATGTTAATGGGCAGTGGGCAGTTTTCAAATATTCAAGTGCAGTCACAACTTCTCACTGCAGTGTTAGAATAATCACAGGAACAAGCATATAAAGCTCTGTACACAGTACCAGAAGAGGGAAAACACTCTCCCTCATATGTCTCAGTATGCCAAGGGAACTCAGAGTCATTTCCCAAATTTGTAGATCAGTTGCACTCTGCTTTAGATGCTCATCCAGATCTGGATGCTGAAATGAAAGCTAGGATGCTTGACCAATTGGCTTTTGAGAATGCTAATCCTCAAACAAAGCGAATACTGTTAACATTACCCAAAGGTGCTCATGTTGGGGAAATGTTAGAGACGTGAGAGGTTGGGAGAACAGAGTAAGGCTGCGATGCTCGCTAGTGCTTTTGCTGCCGCAATACGTCTATTAGTAACAGACAAAAAGGGAGGAAAGGTGAACAAAAAATGTTTTAATTGTGGAAAATGTGGACATTTTCAATCACAGCGTCTGAATAGCAAGGAAAAGTCATGTGCCCATTGTGCAAAAAGAGGACATGCGGACAGAGAATGTAGATCAAGGTTTGGTATTAATGGTCGTATTTTGGGAAACTTCCAGACAAGCGCGAGACCCCAGTGTGCTATGACACAAATGCAGCGTGTCTGGACAGCGTCCCCTCCGCCACAGCAGGAAGTGCCGGAGTGGACGTAGAAACAACAGTAGGAATAACATTGGTAGATTCAAAGGTGCATTGCATTCCATCCAATATGAAAGGTCCTCTCGGTCATGGGTTATGTGCATTATTATTGGGACGATCATCAACATCAAAACAAGGGATTTTTATCCTACATGGTGTGATCAATGCAGATGACACAGGTATAATAATGATCATGGTCCAAACCATAGCACCACCAGTAAACATCTCAAAAGAAGCAAAAATAGCACAATTGATTCCATTTAAATCATGTGTGCCCAAATCTGGGGAATGAATAAGGTGGAATACAGGTTTTGGGTCGACTGGACCACCAGAAATATTACTCCCATTAAACATCCAAAAATCAAAACCTGAGGAGACTGTTCGAATTGTAGGACCAAGCAATGAAACTCTGATGCTAAAAATTATTATAGACACTGGAGCTGATGTCACTGTTATACCCCTTTCAAAATGGCCTTCACATTGGCCCATGATTCAGTCCACAAACTAGTATTTGTATTGGTATTGGAGTACTGGTATTGGAGCATTTGGTATTGGAGGAATGCAATCATCTAATATCAGCAAGTATCACCTAGATTTCTGCCTTACTGATGGGTTGAGAATTAAGACACGTCCATACGTGTTAAACGTTCTAATTCCTCTGCTAGGCCACGACATCCTGAGCCAGATGGGAGTTAAACTGGTCACTCAGAATTTTTAGGAGTGGTCATTGAAGGACAGCCAGTCCTTGAACTAAAATGGAAAACCGATGCTCCCATCTGGATTGATCAATGGCCGCTTAGTACTGAAAAGCTGTCCAAAATTCAAGAGTTAGTAACAGAACAATTGGCTGCAGGATATATTGTTCCATTGACTAGTCCTTGAAACACTCCAATGTTTGCCATTCCAAAGAAAAGTGGAAAGTGGCGTCTGTTGCATGATTTACGGGCAATCAATGCAGTTATGCATGACATGGGAGCCCTAGAACCGGGATTACCTTCACCAGTCATGATCCCTAAAGATTGGAACTTATTGATAATTGACCTGAAGGATTGCTTTTTTACGATTCCATTACATCCTGAAGATCATGAAAAAATCACTTTTACAATACCGTCTGTCAATAAAACAGAGCCAGCAAAACGTTATCATTGGGTAGTTCTACCTCAAGGTATGAAAAATTCACCTGCAATGTGTCAGCTGTTTGTTGCTTGGGCTTTTGAACCCGTAAGGGAACAGTTGAAACAGTTACTGATATATCATTATATGGATGATATACTGATAGCTGGAAAGGACATGAATGCTGAAGAAATCTTGAAAACTCTATTATCATGCTTAGAGGCTAAGGGGCTTAAGATTGCACTTGGAAAGAGTCAAAAGGTGCTCCATGGAATGACCTGGGTTGGGTTATCACTGTGTCTCAAGTAAACCCGCAAAAAATTACCTTAAACACAGAAATTAAAACACTGAGTGATGCTCAAAAGTTGACAGGAGACATCCAATGGATAAGAAATCTCTGTGGGATTACCAATGAGGACTTAGCTCCATTACTCCCACTCCTCTTAACTAGCAATAATGCAGAGGACAAACGGCAATTAACGGATCATCAAAATTTAGTGTTGCAACACATACTAGACAAGATTACAATGTCCAAGGCACATTGCTATATTCCAGAACTATATATTCAACTCATAATAATCCAGGGAGAAAGGGATAAGAATCATCCATTTGCCATAATAGCCCAATGGAATACAAAAGAAAAGGATCCTTTAAAGATACTCGAATGGATATTCCTACCCTTCAGACGAAATAAATATATTCTTACCCGACTTGAACTTTATGCTCAGATAATCATGAAAGGTCATTCATGATTGCTAGAGATAGCAGATCGAGACCCTAGCTCTATCACCCTTCCACTAGTACAATCCTACTTGGAATGGGCAGTGAGGCATTCACAGGTCATACAGGTGGCACTAGCTGAATTTGCAGGACTAATTAACAATGTATATCCAGCACACCAACTATTCTCCTTTTTATGTAATAATGTTTTTGATACCTTTCCAACCAGGTCTGAAACACCGGTGCCAGGATTGACAGTTTTTATGGATCCTAGCAGAAATAGCAAGAGAGCTGCTGTAACCTGGAGAGAAAATGATAAATGGGTTGACAAAATTATTCCCGGTAATGTAAATGACTCCTTACAAACATAAGAGCTGAAAGCTGTAGTATGGGTATTTGTGAAATGGTCTTCTAGTCCTCTAAATATCGTATCAGATTCCTTGTATGTTGTAGGCATAGTACAACGCATAGAAAGTTCAGTCTTAAAGGAAATTAGTAATCCAGTTCTATTTTCACTGTTCCAGGAGTTATTACAGTATTTAAATCTAAGAACAGTTCTGTATTTCATCACTCACATTTATAGCCACTCAGGATTACCAGGAGGTCTAACAGAAGGTAATGACTGCGCAAATAGGCTTGTTGCTCCACTATGGACTGAGCCTCTGATAAATCACTTTGAACAGGCTAAGTTATCTCATGCTTTCTTTCACCAGAGTTCCAAAGTGCTTTCACGACAATTCGCAATTTCCATTACGGATGCTCAGGGAATTGTACAATCCTGTCCTCATTGCCAAAAGATAGGATTTGGTATAGGTCTCGGAGTCAATCTCTGAGGTTTATTACCTCTCCAATTATGGCAGATGGATGTCACTCATGTCCCAGAGTTTGGAAGACTAAAATATGTACATGTAACTATTGATACTTATTCTTTAGCTATGTGGGCAACTCCTCTGACAGGAGAAACAGCTAACCGTGTTAAAAAGCACCTCCGAGGCTGCTTTGCAATCTTGGGTGTACCTCATGTAATAAAAACTGACAATGGACCTGCCTACACTTCCCGTACTTCTGCGGACTTCTGTAAGTTATGGGATATTAGGCATCACACTGGTATTCCACACTCACCAACTGGTCAGGCAATTGTAGAACGTGCACACTAGACACTTAAGAATCTCTTTATAAAACAAAAAACAGGGGAGATTGGCATATCCCCACAAGAGAGAATATGGAAAGCACTATATGATCTTAATTTTTTGCGATTGGCAGGAAATGCTGATAACCCTCCTATGTTCATTCACAACAGCGCATTAGTTAACGAATTGTCTGTACGAAAAGCTGCAGGAATCAAGGTCATGTACCAAGATCTAAATACAGGTCAATGGACTGGACCAGCTGATGTACAAGTAACTGGCAGAGGATATATGTGTGTCATCACAGAATCTGGCCCTAAGTGGATTCCTGCTTGCTGGGTGAAGCCGTGGAAGCCTCCTGCAGAAGTGAATGGGAAGAACATCGTACGTGACAACTCAGAAGATTGCGGTAAAAACAAGAGCGAGTAGTCAAGTTTGTCCCATCTGTTATCCTTGTAGTCTGTTTTCATAGGTAGTCAACATGTTTATCTTAATTGTTCGATTGTAATATCTGTAGTACTTGTTATCGTACTTTGTATTTTTAAGTGTTTTTCCTGTATGATAAATAATGTCATCAAAAGAGTGTGGATAGTCCAAGGGAAGAAAGGGGGAACTGTGGCAATGTACTTGTCCAAACAAGGACATTACAACAGCCTCGTGGACTATCCACTGAGCCTTGCTGCTTGAGGAGACATGAAGGCAGGAGCTGGCAGAAAGCAGGTAACTGCTACAATGCAAAGCAGTTAACTGCTACAATGCAAAGCAGTTACCATAGATGGGGACGCGTGATGTAGTAGCAAGGACTCCTGGGGAATACCACTCGTGATTGGCCACCAACTGGATTTGGCTCCATTCACCACAACTCTTTGGGCCTGGCCAATCAGCAGTGTTGCTATGTGCGTGAACAGCTTGTGGACAGGCTGTGTGTCCAATCAGGGAGCAGCATGTCGTGTGGACTGACTTCAGATAAATATAAGTATAGCTCTGTGGAATAATAAAGTGGCTTCAACTATGATCATATTGGTATGCCGTTGAGTCCGTTATTCTGCTCCCACAAGTCTCCACCTTTCAAGCTGAACTGTGTGGCAGTGTTTCTCTGTGCTGTAGAAAGGAGGACCCTGAAAACTACTAACCTGTGAGCCTCTTACCTGTGCCTGGGAAGAACATGGAAGAGATCCTCCTAGAAGCTCTGCTAAGGAACAAAGAATGGTGACTTCCCTGGGCACCCTGTTCCACTGCTTCACAACCTTTTCCATGAAGAAATGTTTCCTAATATCAATTCTGAACCTTCTTTGGCACAAGCTGAGGCCATTTCCTCTCATCCTATCGCTTGCTACTCGGCAGAAGACCAACAACCTCCATGCAGCAACCTCTTACCAGAAAGTTGTAGAGAGCAAAAAAGTCTCCCCTGAGCCTCCTGTTCTCCAGGTTAAACACCCCTGGGTCCTTCAGCTGCTCCTCAGAAGACTTGTGCTCCAGGTTCTCAACAGCCTTGTCCCCCTCCTCTGCACTCACTCCAGCACCTCAGGGTTTTTCCTAAAGTGAGGGGCCCAAAACTGAACTGAGGATTCGAGTTGTGGCCTCACCAGTGCTGACTACAAGGGGATGATTGCTGCCCTGGTTCTGCCCACTACACTATTCTTGATGCACTCCAGGAGGCCATTGGCCTTTTTGGCCACCTGGGCACACACTGGCTTATAGTCAGTCATTGTTAAATCAACAACCCCAGGTCTTTTTCCGCCAGGCAGCTTTCCAGCCACTCTTCCTCAAGTCTGTAGTGTTACCGGGGGTGGTTACAACCCAAGTGCAGGTCCTGGCACTTGGCCTTGTAAAACCTCAGACAACTGGCCTCAGCCTAATGAACCAGCAGCTCCAGATCCGTATGTAGAGCCTTCCTACCCTCCAGCAGATCCACACTCCCACCCAATTTGGTGTCATCTTCAAACTTACTGAGGGTGCACTCAAACTCCTCATCCAGATAATTGATAAAGAGATTAAACAGAACTGGTCCCAATACTGACTCCTGGGGAATACCACTCATAATCGGCCACCAACTGGATTTGGCTCCATTCACCACAACTCTTTGGGCCTGGCCCAAAGTTCTTTATCCATTGCAGATACACCTGTCCAGGCCATGAGCTGCAGCTTCTCCAGGAGATGCTGTGGGATATGGTGTCAAAGGCTTTACTCCAGTCTAAGTACACAACATCCACAGCCTGTGTGGCGAATTCACTCCCCTATGAGAGACTATCCTTCATCTGCTAAGCCGGTCACCTTGTCATAGAAGGAGATCTGGTTGGTCAAGCAGGAACTGCCTTTCATAAAGCCATGCTGATTGATCCCGATTGCTCATCTCCTACGTGTGACCTTACAGTCCCTTTCCCAGCCATGTTCCTGCTGTTGGCCTATCCCCTGCAGAGGCACAAGTGACCTCACAGTCCCCTCCACAGCCATTGGCTTCCTACTCATTATGAGTTCCTGAGACACAGCTGAGCACATGACATCGTACCCAGCCATCACCCTCCTTGTGGTCCAGTGTGTGAGCAGGTAAAACTAAGCTGCTTTCATCAAATTTATTTAATAGATTTCCTATCAAGGGTATGAGTGGAGAAATGCTCACCAGAGGAGCTGCTGTATTTACACTGGTGCATTTTGTATCTCTGCTTCCGCATCTTTTTTTCTTTTTCTTCTTCCTCCGTCCATTCTGTCTTGAAAGAGCTCTCCAAGGCAAAGATTCATGGAATCCTACAATAACATAGGTTGGAAGAGACCCCTGAACACCATCTCTGTCCCACTGACCTTTATGGCACCCCAAGGAATAGCTGATAGCATTTGTGCTCCCTTGGGTTCATCTCACCACATGCACACAGTGGACATGCACATAATGTGTATGTTTACAACTCATCTGTACAATGAATATATGGACTTTTGACCTAGTATTTCATAGAATCATAGAATGTCCTAAGTTGGAAGGGACCCACAGGATCATTGAATACAACTCCTGTCCTTGCACAGGACAACCCCACAGTTCACACCATGTGTCGGAGGACGTTGTCCAGTCTCTTCTTGAACACTGTCAGGCTTGGGGCCGTGACACCTTTTCCTAATGTCCAGCCTAAACCTCCCCTGGCACATCTTTCTCACATTCCCTTGGGTTCTGTCATTGGTCAACACAGAGAAGAGATCAGTACCTATCCCTCCTGCTCCCCTTGTGAGGAAGCTGTAGCCACCATGTGGTCTCCTTTTAGTCTTTTCTTCAGCTCTGATGCTGAGAAACCCCTTGGTTTGCTTTCTGAAGTCGAAAGGAGAAGGCATGACCTCCAGGCAATGGGAAGGGGGATCCTGTCCCTCACACACGACTCAGGGCTCTTCCTGGGACCATGGAATGTGGGTGTGCAAGGCCGAGGGAAGGACAACACTGGTACAACTTCCAATTTAAACATGGGGCTGCAAGGAGGCAACGAGGCCCAGGTGCCATGAGGACAACATGTCTTCTCCTAGGCCTCAGTGGCAGATACAGCTGCCATGGCCAAGGGGACAGAGACCTGGGTTCTGTTGGTCCCTTCCAGCCTTGCCAGCACCCTTTGCCATCTCCATCACAGGCTGTTCTACACAGTCCTACACCTGCCCCTCTTTCCCTGCAGGCTGCAGACACCCATCTCGCTTCCCCACTCCACTCTCATGCCAGCATTTCTGTACCTTCACTGATGTGTCTGCACCCTCACTGGCTGTTCTTTGGAACACAAAGCCATGGGCTGATGCAGCTCCTTCTGTGTGACCTCTTGCAGCACAGCACTGCCCTTCCTTCTCACTCCCTTCGGGTAGTGAGGTGGACTGCAAACTGGCTGAAGGAGAGAAGCCAGAGAGTTGTGGTCAATGGGGCGGAGTCTGGTTGGAGGCCTGTATCTAGTGGAGTGCCTCAGGGGTCAGTTCTGGGACCAATACTATTCAATATGTTCATCAATGACTTGGATGAGGGAATTGAGTGTACTATCAGCAAGTTTGCTGATGACACCAAGCTGGGAGAAGTGGCTGACACGCCAGAGGGCTGTGCTGCCATCCAGCGAGATCTGGACAGGCTAGAGAGTTGGGCGGGGAAAAATTTAATGAAATATAACAAGGGAAAATGTAGAGTCTTGCATCTGGGCAGGAACAACCCCAGGTTCCAGTATAGGTTGGGGAATGACCTATTAGAGAGCAGTGTAGGGGAAAGGGACCTGGGGGTCCTGGTGGACAGCAGGATGACCATGAGCCAGCACTGTGCCCTTGTGGCCAAGAAGGCCAATGGCATCCTGGGGTGTATTAGAAGCGGGGTGGTTAGTAGGTCCAGAGAGGTTTTCCTTCCCCTCTACCCTGCCCTGGTGAGACCTCATCTGGAATATTGTGTCCAGTTCTGGGCCCCTCAGTTCAAGAAGGATAGGGGACTGCTGGAGAGAGTCCAGCGCAGGGCCACAAAGATGATTAAGGGAGTGGAGCATCTCCCTTATGAGGAAAAGCTGAGGGAGCTGGGTCTCTTTAGCTTGGAGAAGAGGAGACTGAGGGGTGACCTCATCAATGTTTATAAATATATAAAGGGTGGGTGTCACGAGGATGGAGACAGGCTCTTCTCGGTGACAACCAACAGTAAGACAAGGGGTAATGGGTTCAAGCTGGAACACAAGAGGTTCCACTTAAATTTGAGAAGAAACTTCTTCTCAGTGAGGGTGACGGAATACTGGAACAGGCTGCCCAGGGAGGTTGTAGAGTCTTCTTCTCTGGAGACATTCAAAACCCGCCTGGACGCCTTCCTGTGTAACCTCACCTAGGTGTTCCTGCCCTGGCAGGTGGATTGGACTAGATGATCTTTCGAGGTCCCTTCCAATCCCTAACATTCTGTGATTCTGTGATTCCGTGATTCTGTGATTCCAGTGACATTTCTTCCTCCTGATATCCAGTCCTCACTTTCCAAGTTGCACTTTGTGACTTTTTTTTTCTCTTTCCTGCTTCTTCCCACTACCAAGGAAACCTCAGCCACCTCAGAAACTGTTCTTCATGCAGGGAAGCCCACCTGTCAGGCTTCTTGTGGTCTTTTACCTGACCGGAGAGAAGTAACCTCACCATGATCTTCTAAACCCCAGGACTGCTGCTGGCCTTTCAGCTTCTCTGATAGACACGACCATGTCCCTGCTGCTGTCTTGTCATGTTCTCAGGTGGGATGGACATGACAACCCTTCTCCAAGGCCTCTTCCTGGGTGGAGCCTGTGGGTACTTAGGCAGAGGTTCTTTCCCAGCCATGTCCCTGCTGCTGGGCTGTCACCTCCAGAGACAGAACTGATCTCACTGTCCCCTTCACAGCCACATGCTTCTGACTGTAATATGAGTTAGTGAGACCCAACTGACCTCATAATACCACACCCATCCATCCCCCTCCTTAGCACCCAGGACCTGACCAAGACTGAAGCATGTTCTACACAGTCCTACACCTGCCCCTCTTTCCCTGCAGGCTCTAGACACCCACCTCGCTTCCTCACCTTGTTCAAATTTGTCAAATATATTTCCTACTAACAATGTAAGTGAAAAGCACTCCTCACCGGAACTGCTGTATTTCCATTAACACCTTCTATATCTCCCCTTCTGCCTTTTTTTTTTCTACTATTCTTCTACCTATTCTCTCTCCAGAAACCTCTCCAAGGCAAAAATTATTTCAAATCACAGAATAACTCAGGTTTGAAGAGAGCTCTTGTCTCACTCATCTCACTCTCCTGCTTAGGGCAGGGTGAACCAGATGAGGTTGCTCTAGGCCTCCACCCAGGTTTGCATCATCCTCAAACGCGCTGAAAGTGCACTCTGTTACATCCTAGAAGGGGAGAGTAAAGATGTTCAACAGTGTTGGCCCAGGTGCTGGTCACTGAGAGATGACACTGGTAACTGGCTGCACGGGGGACTTTGTATCACTGATGATACTCGGGCTTGATGGTTCAGCCAACTTCCCACCCAGCATTCACTTCTTGAGCCCCATCAGCACCACTCTGGCCAGAAGGCGACCATGACTGAGGCCTTGCAAATGCCCTGTGTACAACATGACTTCCTTTCCCCTGTCCGTTTTGGTTCAGCAATCCGTTCCTTGTCCTTCACATTCCTGGAAATGGCTGCAGGAGGGCATGTCCCATCCCCGTACCAGGGAGGGAGGTAGGGTGGCCAGCCTGTTAGTCTCCCATTTCCTATTTCTGCTCTTCTTGAAGGTGGGTTTGAGGTCTGCATTTTCTAAGGACCCCGGAACCATTCTGGTTTCTATGGCACTTTTGAGAGCATAATACGGAATCACAGGCAAATGTGATGTAGCAGACTGGAGCACTTGCAGTGAGGCTGTCCAAGGCAGCTAGATGAATCTCACTGATCCAGTGGGGTTTAGAGGGCAGGACTGGAGTCACACACAGAAATATCAGGGTTCTGTTAGGTGTCCACATCTGAGCTGGCCTCATGGACCCAGAGATGTTCAGAGACAGAGTCTGGCCCTTTTACACACAGAGGCAGGAGTCACAGTGTCTCTCTGGCCTCCTGTTGCCACTCCCAAAGGACGGGAGGCACCTCAGCCCTGTGGTGTGTTACCCTGCTCTACACTCATCTGAGATGTCCCACGTCATGAGGAATGGACACGGGGACCTCAGGTAAAGGAAGCACAACCCAGTGCTGCATTCAGGTGATTTCCCATGGAGTGTTACTTCCAACATGAAGTGACCTGAAAATCTTGTCCGTCCCAGAGGCCTTCATGAAACGAGAAGGAACAGTTGATGGTGTTTGTGCTCACTCGCATTCCTGTCATCTTAAATACAAAGCAGGCATGGACTGCTGACCTACTCATTCAGTGTCCATTCATGGAGGGAAGAACAACCTCTGTGAGCTGGGGTGAGAGGCCAGGGCTGGAAATGGTGGTTGTGACGGGCCAGCCCATGATGAGTGACCTGAAGCTCCTTCTGAAGTGGTGTTCAGTGCACACGGGCACAGCCCAGACCCTGCTCTGATGGTCCTGCAGGTCTCTGGCAGGAGGCCTGGCTGTGAGAGGACACTGCTGTGTGCCCAGTCCTGCACACACACACTGTTTAGCTGTACCCTGGTGTTCCGTCTTTATAGAAGTACTGTTACGGAGGCCAGCTCTGTCACAGAAGTGCCCATTGCCTGTCTCTATCTGTGCTCACAGGACTGAAACACAGCAGGATGGTGACCAAGCTGCCAGAGCACTCAGGCCTTGCACCAACACAAGGGATGAGAAGGCAAGTGTGGGAGTGGAACGAGAACAGCTCTGGAAGACCAAGGGCTGATGCTCCCTGGCAGTGCTGCCAGGCTGGCACTCTGTCCCCCTCCACCAATGCAGACAGAAACTGTCCCTGCAGCTGCAAAAAGGCCTTAAAAGAAGATCTCAGGGGAAAAACAAAAGAAAACAAAACACTGTAGGGCCCTTTATTTTGTTGAAAAACACAGAGAAAATGGGTCCTCATTTCCATAGACACTTGATCAGAAAAAAGACAGACAGTGAATTAGGAAAGGGATGACAAAATTATCACAAAACACCACCACAACAAGAACAACAAAACAACAATTGCTGAGCCTGCAATGAGTTACACTATAACTGCTATGCAGAGCATGAGAGTTTGTTGCTGTTTGTTATTGAAAACATCCAGTTATCAGTTTCGACACTGAATCCTGGAGCTCCTTGTTCCTCATGCTGTGGATGAGGGGATTCACTGCTGGAGGAACCACCGAGTACAGAACTGCCATCACCAGGTCCAGCCATGGGGAGGAGGTGGTGGGGGGTTTCAGGTAGGCGAATATGCCAGTGCTGACAAACAGGGAGACCACGGCCAGGTGAGGGAGGCACGTGGAAAAGGCTTTGTGCCATCCCTGCTCAGAGGGGATCCTCAGCACAGCCCTGAAGATCTGCACGTAGGACACCACAACGAAAACAAAACACCCAAATGCTGCTAATACACTGACAACCATAAGCCCAGCTTCCCTGAGGTAGGAGTGTGAGCAGGAGAGCTTGAGGATCTGGGGGATTTCACAGAAGAACTGGTCCAGGGCATTGCCCTTGCAGGGTGGCAGTGAAAATGTATTGGCCATGTGCAGCAGAGCAGTGAGAAACCCAGTGGCCCAGGCAGCTGCTGCCATGTGGACACAAGCTCTGCTGCCCAGGAGGGTCCTGTAGTGCAGGGGTTTGCAGATGGTGATGTAGTGGTCATAGGACATGATGGTGAGAAGATAAAATTCTGCTGAAGCTAAAAAGACAAACAGAAAGAGTTGTGCAGCACACCCTGCACGGGGAATGACCCTGGTACCCCACAGAGCCATGGATTTGGGGACAGTGATGGAGATGGAGCCCAGGTCAAAGAGGGAGAGGTTGAGGAGGAAGAAGTACTTGGGCGTGTGGAGGTGCTAGTCACAGGCTATGGTGGTGATGATGAGGCTGTTGCCCAGGAGGGCAGCCAGGTAGATGCCCAGGAAGAGCCAGAAGTGCAAGAGCTGCAGCTTCTGTGTGTCTGTGAATGGCAGGAGGAGGAACTGGGTGATGGAGCTGCTGTTGGACATTTGCTGCCGATGGGTATGGGGCACTGTCAGAGGAGCAAAAGACAGTGACAAGTTAGGGGAGACTTCTCTGAACAAAACCAAAGCCATTGCTCATGCACCCTCCCCCTGCTCCACACGCCCTTGTCCTTTTCCAGACCTTCCTTCGGGTCCATGGCTGAGCCCTGGGTGGTGCTGCCTGAGGTGCTGTGAGGAGCAGGGCCTGTGCCCGCTGGCTACTGAGGAGTCAGCCCTGCTCTATAGCAGGGGGTGCTGGGAACAGGGGGCAGGGGCCAGACCTGGGGTTCAGCTGCGGTAGATGGAACCACGACATGTCTCACCCTTTCCTAAGGTCTCAGCACCCCACATTTAGCCCAGGAAACACACAGCTCATTTCACAAACCCAACAACATTTTTGCTGTCACAGCAACTCTATGCTTCTCCATGGGGCTTTCAGATAACACAAGGGTGCTGTAGGACAGGTTTGCATCCTAGAGGGAAGCTCACAGCTTGGAAGGAAACCTCAAGGAGACAGCCAAGTGTCCTAATGATGGCATTTGATTCAGGGAGACTCAGCTTATTACCCAGCCCCACAGACTGCATTGCCCACAGCCACACAGGTCAGAGGAAAACTGGGACACGTGTTCCCATGGCCACACCTGCAGGAAAGGACCCACAAGATCAGAGTGTGACTCTGCAGCTGAAACTCCCATCCCCAGAGAGCCTGACAGCAAGAACAAGATCACAACAACAGTGACCCAGAGCAGTGGAGCAAGAAGGAAACTGCGGTGAGGGTGGGTGTGAGAGAGGCCAGGGCAGAGGCAGCCGGGCACTCAGACAGCGTCACCCTTCCCCAGCTGTGCAGCCACCTCCCACACACCAACATTGCCGGGCAGCTGCTCTCAGCCCCTGTGCTCTGCAGAGGGAACTGAAGCTCTGGCTGCACAGGAGCTGGTTCATGCCTTGGAGTCCCCGGCCCTGAGGGCAGAGGCTTTGCTGGCTGGGAGAGGAGGCGAGGGGGCTGCTCACAGGAGAGATGTGCACTGCAGGGGATCATACCGAGTTTTCTGTGTTCTCCCTCCCATAACAATTCTGGGATTAGTTTCCCCTCATTTCTGATAATTTCCCTGCTGCTTGGAGATTCTGCCCCTGGGAGGTGTTTCCCTGTCTATGTCTTTTCCCTGTTAGTGCTCACAGACCCCATCCCACCCTCTGTCCTCTCACCTTGGCCCTACAGAAACCTGCCTGTTTGCAGGGCACTGCCTGGGGGCATCTTCCTGTTCGCAGGTTGGAAAACAGGACAAGTCAGATTAAGGCTGATGAGTCCAGCAAAGGTGATGCAGGTGCTGTCCACAGGCAGAGGAGTGATGAAGGGATGTTATGAGCCTTCTGGGAGACGTACTGATCACTTCTGAGTTGCAGTTCAGGAGTCTCAGTGACTTCTTTAAGCATGAGGGCTCATTTCATTTTATCCTTTCCTGCACCCCCCCACCCCTTGGGATAGGAAACTGAAAAGACAGGCTCAGCAAAGCTCCTTATCTTTCTGGCAATACTCGCATTGATCTTGTACTTGGGACATCCCCTTGGAAAAATGCTGGGGGTGACCTGGAGCTGTGAGCAGCCCTGACCCACACAGCACCTTCTCCACAGCAGAAGAACCTTTCATGCCCTTATAGGAGTCGCTCCTTCCACCCACAGCTTCTCCCCACAGCACTGTGGGGATCTCCCCGGGCAGCCTGAGCGCTGACCCTGGCAGGTGGCAGAGTCCCTGCCCCGGCACAGCCCTGGGGTGCAGGGACCCTGCTCTGCAGGACAGTCCTGGGCACCCCTGGGTGCTCACTCCTGCACTCACCCTCAGCAGAAGGTGCCGTCATGCCCTGTCCCTCTGACAATGCAGCAGGGAAGCCAAGCTCTGGACCATGTTCTTCTCCTATACATGAGCAATACTGTGAGAGAGACCTGACAGATCCTGTACACTGTGGGGTGTACCAGCTTTAGGAGATCCCTCCAGGAAGTGCATCTGCATTGTCCTACAGCCAGAGACTTACCATGTTAGGATTGTGATGATTTGTCCCTCATTGAATCCTCAGCAACCTACCACCCCACATTGCCTTTAATCTCTCTCTGACTGGCTGCTCTCTAATCAGCATCTCCAGGTAGAGCCCTCAGCCTTGCTGCGCTGTGCAGAGGAGCTGTTCCTGGGCAGAGCTGTCTCTCTGCAGCACTGCTGCTTGCCGTGACCTCCCTCTGTCCCAGGAGCCCAAGGTGGCACTTTCTCTGTCCCCTCTGGTGTCCCTCCAGGTGTCCCTGGGGCTCCAGGGGCACATATTTGAAACAACCTGAAGTAATCAGTGATGTTGATTCTCGCTCCTCTGCACAGACACTTCTTTCCGGCATTGTATTCTTCATATTTAAAAATAAATTGGTATGAGAATCATCTTTACTTGTCCCATCGTCAGACAGGACATCGGGAAGTTTACAGCCAAGTATCTAATTTCTCCAAGCTAGGGGAGGAATATCTTCAGCTGGATGAATTTAGGCATTTTATTCTGGTTTTATACTCTTAGAGCTAGAAAGACATTCAGCAGTCATTTGACCATGTCATGTCTCTGCTCTGGAGCAAAGCCTTTGCACACATGATGTCTTGGACACTTGGTACCAGGTTTCCTTGTGGCAGGTCAGAGGTTTCCTGGTGCCACAGCTGGGGTGGTTCAGCCCAGATGTGAGGCAATGCCCTCAGCCAGGGCACTGACTGGGTGAGCTGGAGCTGTCAGTGTTGCAGACAGAGCTGTGACACGGATGGAATAAACTGCCAAGGCAGGGGGGCTGAAGTTCATTCATCTGGTCTTCAAGGACAGCAGCCTCCAAGCACAGCAACAGTCCAGACCAAAACACAGTCTAGACCTGTAAGGAAATTCAAGAGCGACATAATGAGCTGTTACTACTTGAGGAACAGTTAAAGGAGAAACAAAGAGACAGTGTGGCCACTGACGAATTTAATAAGAGGAAGAGGTGAGAGTCTCTGTGTCCTCTTGTTCTCCATCTTCACCAGCAAGGTCCCCCAGATCTCTGTGACTGGAGGCAGGAATCTGGAGGAGAACAACCAGCAGTGGATGAGGATCAAGTCAGGGGTCACTGGAACTAACGCAATCCTTTCCAGTCTATGGGACAGGAGGGGCAGCATCCCAGGAGCTGAGACAGCAGGACCATGTCACAGTGAGGCCACTCTCCACCATCTTTGAAAGCTCATGGAGACTGGGGGGACTCCCTGACCACTGGCAGCTCTCACACATTGTGTGCACTTTTCAAAAATGGCCAATGGGTGAACAAGGGAACTAAAGGCTGTGCCCCAGAGCATGTCCACTGGGACCTCATTTCTGGGTGTCTGAGAAAGGTGACGGGGTTTACCCAGGGTAGGTTGTGCCTGTGTATTCTCTTTGCTTTCTGTGGGGAAAGGACAGAGTTGCAGGATGGGGGGAGAACATTGATGGTCTGTTACCTGGAAGTCAGCAAGGCATTCAGTGTAATCCCCTGCAATATTATTGTGTCCAAGGTAGGATATTATGGTCTGTGTCAGTGCATAAGTAGATGGATAAAAAGCAATCTGGATGGTTGGGCTTGGAAAGGTGTTATAGAAAAGGAGAACCTTTCCAATCATGAGGACAGTCAAGCACTGGAAGCTGTTTCCAGGAGTGTACCCCAGAAAGTGACCAAGATGTGTTTGGATAAAGCCCTGAGTCATCTGATCTGACCCTGCTTTGAGCAGGAGGTTGATCAAGGCCAAAAAAAAAAAATCTGAGAGAAAAAGCATTGTTCTAAGAACATCTTTTAAGACACAACTACTGAGGTGTAGTCAATATTTTGAAAAGCAAGAATGACTGTTAGGAATGAAATTAAAGAGCTTCAATTTATCATCATCATCATCAGTGAGAATAAGGAGTTCCCTGTTACTGTTATTAGTGATAGTACCACTGTTCAAAAACACCCTTCAGAGCATCTTGATTTTTCCTGGGCTCCAAAGCTCAGCCTACTCAGATTTTGAAAGGATTGTTTCAAAACTCTGTGACCCAAATCTCTAAAACCATCTCTCCTAAACAGTCTTTTACCCCAGGAAGGAGAAAGCTTCCAATGCAGGCACCAAACCAGTGCCCAACCTGCCCGGAGAGCCAGGACTTTTATGCCACACAACAGCAGCCTCTGAGGGAAGATGCACATGATGGGAATTGAAATGGTATCAACCCAAATCACAGAATCATGGCATCATAGAATCATTTAGGTTGGAAAAAGACCTTAAGAACATGGAGTCCAACCATAAATCAAACACTGCCAAGTCCACCACTAAACCATATCCCTAAGCGCCACGTCTCCAGATCTTTTAAATACCTCCAGCAATGGAAGCTGAAATCCTGAGCTGGCAGGACACCATTGGCTGCAGTTAGACATAAGATACTTGTCATGACTGTGAGTTCAGACCTCGCTGGCAGAATGTCTCACACCCCTCACTGAGGAGAGCAGGGTGTTGGGGAGATGGGAGCACGTTTCAGTTTCCCAGATCCCAGGACAGAGCCCAAACCATCCTTCCCTTGAACTCTGGAATCCAGTTGCTCGAGATGCAAAGCTGGTGGGCCTTCTGTGGATAAACATGCTGAAGTGTATCAATAAACCTTCAAGTGTTTGTGTAATTTGTCTAGGAATATCAGTTTGTAAAGAAAAAAAATTAACATGCTTATATTTAAATATCTGTAAAATATTACTCTGCGTCTGTGATAGTCCCTCTGGCAATGACAATTAAATAGGTATTTGAAATATAAAGCTTCATACCTCATGCACAAGTACACATCTAAATGATTAAGATCAAGGGTGGTCTGGCAAAAGTCATGCTGTTGCTCCTCAGTTGCATGGACACTGCTCATGTGCCTCTGCAGAGAATGGAAGAGGCTGCATCCTCTTCTCAGGACAGACTCCTTCCAGAAGAGACACAGACACAGGGGTAACTCATCGGGTCTTCATGGCATTTCATTCAGCATCAGTTTTGATATATTGGGTGCTTTCCTGTGACTACTCTTTCTGCACAGATGGGTAAAAAAGACAAGCATTTAGTAAGACATGGTCATAAGGGGCTGTTATGGACAAGAAAGCTCATCATGAACTCTGGAGAGAGCGAGGAAGTTTATAATAAGCACCATGAAGAATCAAGAAGCTCAAGGCCTCTTCTGAAGAGCGGGACACCGTGAGCAACAGAGATTGGCCTTGTGTAGGTGTGGGAGAGGGTCAGGGCATGTCAGGGAGAAGAAATGAGATGGCTGATGCTTTAGTGAACCCTTACAGCCACGTCTGAGCCCAGAAATGGAAAGCAGTTGATGTCTGCAGGTGGAGGAGGAATAGCAGGAAGATTTTCCTGGGAATATGGAAGGAAGAAAGGCCTCTCTTGGGCTAATGATATATGGTAGTGACATTTCCATCTTATGGGCATGGCTGTGCCTGGGAGATGGGGAGTGGCTGCTGCTGGGGGTGGCTGTGCTCAGGCATGGCCCATGAAGTGACCCTGCTCTGCTCCTCTCTTACACTGCCCACACTTGGGTGGACCTCAGGAGATATCCATGAACCTGGTGGATGCATGAACTTCCTGGAGTGATGGGGTGTGGATCCAAGTAGAGGACTCAAGTAGGTTTGGGACTGGGACAGTCAGGTGACTGGTGACCATTGCCAGGTGTCTGAAAGAAGCTGGATGAGTTCTGAGGAACTCCCAGGCATTTCCAACTCCACAGAAAATCAGAGCCTTGCAGTTAAAGCAACAGCACTTGACATAAAACCCTCGTTACCACTGCGTTGCCGGTGGCTGGCATTGTGACATGGGGGTGACACAGCCACATATGTGCAGCCCTTTGGAGGAAACCTTTGGGGTGCTGGCTCCGAATCACTCCCTGTACCTAGAAAATAGGGGAGTAAGCAACCTAAGAGTGTCCCTTTTCTGCAAAAATACAGTGTGGATTTGTTGCCAGTGCAGCCTTACTTCCAGTAGCAATACTGCCTGTGGTATCACGTATGGAGGCCTCAGGGCTCGCTCAGGGCTTGTCACGCAGAACTGCAGGCCTGACAGAGCAGAACTGCTCTCCTCTCCTCTCCTCTCTTCTCCTCTCCTCTCCTCTCCTCTCCTCTCCTCTCCTCTCCTCCCCTCTCCTCTCCTGTCCGCCAGTCCAATATCAAAGAGACTGTTTGCCTGAAAGGACAGAGGGGTTTCAGTTCTAAAATCAATGACAAGGACACATAACACAATGAATTTTATTTTATTTTGTTGTTAATTTATTAATTTACTTGATTTTATCTTATTTCTTGTATTGTTATTTCATGTCAATTTTTTTCCCTTTGTGACTCTGTTTCAGAACCCAGGCTCACAAGCATTAGCTCAAGCCCAAGTGTAGCCAGGAGTAGGCTGATGCATTCTTCAGTTTAGCATGAGAAAACATCCCTTGCAGGCTGGCAAAGACAAGTCCCAGAGCTGCAGAGAGCAGCAGCAGGAATAGAGGCCAAGCTGTCTCCGGTTCCTGCAGAGGGAGAACCTTGACAAGGAGTTGTGGGACTGACCGTGCACAAAAGCGGAAGAAGAAGAAGAAGAAGAAGAAGAAGAGGTGAGTGGTACCGTGGCATCTTTTCCAAAGTGTGACACGTAGCGATGCCGAGCAGACATTTGCCTTCCACAGCTTTTTTTGCTGCTGTGCTTCTTGGCCAGGGATGCATGAAAAATGCTCTGGTCCCTGCCAGGCGGTTTCGTTACCTGCAGGGAGATCTGCCAAGTGGCAGCTGAGGCTGGTGCAGCCCGCCCTGAGCCCTTCAAAGCAGGGGCTGTTGTAGTGGAGGTTTTTGGTTTTGGTAGCTTGGTTGAGGTTGTTGAGGTGGTTTGAGGTTATTTGTTTGTGGCAGGTTCTTTGAGCGTGCTTGTGAGAGGCTGGTCATTGAAGGCTGGTGGGTTTAGGTTGCTGGATGTAGGTGATTTTTGGTTGAAGTTGTTTTCCCTTGGTTGTTTTAGGTGGGCTATGTGAAGTATTTTTCGTTGAGGTTGTTTTCAGTAGTTTGGTTGAGGTTGGTTGAGGTGGTTTGGTTGAGGTTGTTTAGATGATTTTAGGCTGGGTGATTTAGGTTGGTTATTTTCGGTTGCCTTTTTTTTTTTTTTCAGTAGGCAGTTTAGTTAGGTTGTTGGATGTCTGTGTTTTTTAGGTAGGTTGGTTTAGGTAGGTTTGATTCACTTGAGTGAGGTTGCTTGGAGGGTTCTGTTGAGGTTAGTTGAGGTTGTTTGGTTAAGGTTGGTTGAATTGTTTTCAGGTAGGTTGGCTTAGGTGATTTGATTTGCATAGGCTGTTTGAGGTTGTTTAGGTGTTTGGTGGTGGTATAGGTTGAATAGGTGGCTTAGTTTGGGTTTTTTGGTAGGTTTGGTTTTGTTTGTGTGGTGGTTTAGGTTTTTTTGGTCATTTGGTTTAGGTTGGTTGAGGTTGTTTGGGTTGTTTGAGGTTTGTTGTTTCCAGTTCTTTTGTGCTGTATGAGGTTGGTTGTGTGTTTGTAGATTGTCTGTTTGTCAGAGATTTCATGTTGTTTAAGGTGGGTTCTTTTAGGTCATTGAAGCTTGGTTATTTGTTTTTGGTTGAGGTTGGTTGCTTGAGGTTGCTTGAGGTTGGTTGAGGTAGTATGTTGTAGATTGTTTAAGGTTCTTTTCAGGTTGTTCGTGGCTGGTTCTTTGAAGGTTTTGAAGGTGGATTGGTTGAGGTTCTTGAAGGTTGGTTGTTTCTAGTTGTTGAAGGTTGGTTGAGGTTAGTTGTTCTATGTTGTTTGGTTTTAGGTAGTGTTGTGCTTTGATTGCGGGGTGACAATAAAACCGTGGCAGTTGTATTGTTCACCTCATTTCCCCCCCTTTTCCCCTTCAGCCCCTCCCTCTCCCCGCTTCCCACTAAGGACAGGCGATTGGGAGGGAAAGAAGGACAGAGAGAAGAGAGTTGGAAAAACTTAAAAATGTTTCACTAATGCTACTAATAAAAATAGAGAAAATAATTCAAAATATACAACATCAATCTTGAAAGTCCCGGCAACTGCTCCGGCAGATGTAGGGCCGGCACCCGAAGTCCTGGACTGGACTCTGCAGCCAACTGGAACTGGATTCAGTCTGTCACTAGGCCTCAGTTCGCAGGGACAACTCGCAAGGTCCTCTCCCAATGTCGGCCATAAGGAAAAGGGTGAGATCCTTGTGATCCCCCACTTTTATATGAAGTATGACGCGAATGGGATGGAACACTTTAGATGGTCAATTTTCAGTTCACCTCCTGCTTGCACATCTCACGGGATGCATCATTGTCAATGACCTTGCATTCCATTGCTATGTCTTCCAAAACATGTACCTAACTTTCAGGAAAACTGCAGTTAGTAAGAAGACTTTAGCTGACAAGGAAAATTCACTAAAAGAGAAACATGTTTTTAACAAAACCAGGACATTCCACCCCTTATGATGTGCCATTCACAGCATACTTAGATCTTATCAATACAATCTAATTAATTACTACTACTATATATACATATATACACATGTACATATACACACAGGTGTAAGTCATCATTCTCTTTAGTCCGTTGCCCATCCTTTAAAAAGTTTATTAAGTTCATTTATCA
This sequence comes from Caloenas nicobarica, assembly GCF_036013445.1. NCBI lineage: Eukaryota > Metazoa > Chordata > Aves > Columbiformes > Columbidae > Caloenas > Caloenas nicobarica. The sequence continues at coordinate 1,387,149 of NC_088259.1, forward strand.
CAACAGTCTCCCAGGGCAGGAGAAAATGATACATCTACTGCATCTCATGACCACTCTTTGTGGGTTAAAGACATCAACTTCGAAGAAGTTGTCAGGCACCACTCGTAGAGGCTAGCTCTGGTTTCATCACCACTGTCTTGATCTGAAAGACACTTATTAGACACTGTTAGCAAGGAAATTAACATCACGCAGTTCAGTATTGAATATTTTCACCTAAAATCAAATCCCCTTGAGGAAGCCAGGACAGGTAGACTGTCGTAGCTAGGTTTAGGGCCACCACGGTGGAGAACAAGCAGCAAACTCCCAGCCCAAACGGCCCAAAGAAGCCGTGGCAAGGGGCCGTGCTGAGCACTGCAGAGGAAGGCAAAAAACCCCCAGAGACACTTGCTGTCCCACATGAGGGGAAAAAGAAAGCTTTCCTCCCCCCAGCTGCAGGGCACCAGAGGCCATCTTCCTGGTGCTTGAGCTGCAGGCAGAAAACTGAGCAAAAACGGCCCAGAGGAGCTCTGAAAAGTGGTCATGCTCAATGCTGCAGAGGAAGGCAAAAAACCCCTGTGGACCAGTGCCAATCTGCCGCGGGGGAAAAAATTCTTTCCTGACCCCAGTTCTGGTGATTGACTGTTCCCTGAGCATGAGAGCCAGAGCTGGCTCATTCTCCCACAGACTGCTCATGCTTCCCAGGAGCTGCCCAAGCCCTATCCTCCCTTGAGCTGGAGCTATCTCACGGACTTGCCAGAGTGCCCAAATGCCTCTGACCTGATGGACGTTGTGGGCAAGAATCCTTGCTGTCCCTGTGTAGGACACCAGTGGGTGTTCCAAAGCACTGCAAGCCCTTGCAAGCCCTTGCAAGCCCTCGACATCCTATCTCTTATGGCTCCTGAGCATTGCTCCGTAGGAGATGAGGATGGTGAGCTCTGCAGTGCTCCTCAAGAAGAAACTGCCTTGGTCTTGCCACTGCTATCCAGTTGAAAAGGATTTGCATGCATGAGCTGAGCTTGGAAGGTGGCCCTGCCAGCAGATTGTCTTGCAGCGGAGAACCTCCAGCAACCTCATGCAAGGTTTTCTTCCCTCAGGCCCTGGCCTGTGATTCCAGCAGCTCCTCAAGTGCTTCCTGTCCCATGTGTTGGGGCTGCCCCCCGGGCCAGCTCTGGCAGCGGGCTCGGGAGGCTGCTCCTTTGGATCCTGCGTGGGGCCTCGTGACCACTGCGTTGCCGGGTGCTGGCATTGTGACATGGGGGTAACACAGCCACATATATGCTGCCCTTTGGAGGAAGCCTTTGGGGTGCTGGCTCCGAATCACTCCCTGTACCTACAAAATAGGGGAGTAAGCAACCTAATAGTGTCCCTTTTCTGAAAAAAGACAGTGTGGATTTGTTGCCAGTGCAGCCTTCCTTCCAGTAGCAATACTGCCTGTGGTATCATGTATGGAGGCCTCAGGGCTCGCTCAGGGCTTGTCACGCAGAACTGCAGGCCTGACAGAGCAGAACTGCTCTCCTCTCCTCTCCTCTCCTCTCCTCTCCTCTCCTCTCCTCTCCTGTCTGCCAGTCCAATATCAAAGAGAAAGTTTGCCTGAAAGGACAGAGGGGTTTCAGTTCCAAGATCAATGTCAAGGACACCTAACTACAACGAATTTTATTTTATTTTATTTTCTTGTGAATTTACTAATTTCCTTGATTATATCTTATTTCATGTTATGTTATTTCATGTCATTTTTTTTCCCTTTATGACCCTGTTTCAGAACCCAGGCTCACAAGCATTAGCTCAAGCCCAAGCGTAGCCAGGAGTCGGCTCATGCATTCTTCAGTTTAGCATGAGAAAACATCCCTTGCAGGCTGGCAAAGGCAAGTCCCAGAGCTGCAGAGAGCAGCAGCAGGAATAGAGGCCAAGCTGTCCCCGGTTCCTGCAGAGGGAGAACCTTGACAAGGAGTTGTGGGACTGACCATGCACAAAAGGGGAAGAAGAAGAAGAAGAAGAAGAAGAGGTGAGAGGTCCCGTGGCATCTTTTCCAAAGCGTGACACGTAGCGATGACGAGCAGACTTTTTGCCTTCTACAACTTGTTTGGCTGCTGTGCTTCTTGGCCAGGGATGCATGAGAAGCGCTCTGGTCCCTGCCAGGCGCTTGTGTTGCCCGCAGGGAGAGCTGAGAAGTGGCAGCTGCGGCTGCCAGCATGGTGGAGCATGAGCAGCAGGCTCCCAGGCCAAATGGCCCAAGGAAACCGTGGCAAGGGGCCGTGCTGAGAACTGCAGAGGAAGGCAAAACCTCCCGGGGACCAGTGCCAATGTGCCCCGGGGGAAAAAATTCCTTGCTGAGCCCAGTGCTGGCCATGGGCTGTTCCCTGAGCATGTGAGCCAGACCTGGCTCCTTGTCCCACAGGCTGCTCATGCTTCCCAGGAGCTGCCCAAGCCCTATCCTCCCTTGAGCTGGAGCAATCTCGCGGACTTGCCAGAATGCCCAACTGCCTCTGACCTGATAGACCTTGTGGGCAAGAATCCTTGCTGTCCCTGTGTAGGACACCAGTGGGTGTTCCAAAGCACGGCAAGCCCTTGCAAGCCCTTGCAAGCCCTCGACATCCTATCTCTTATGGCTCCTGAGCGTTGCTCCATAGGAGATGAGGATGGTGAGCTCTGCAGTGCTCCTCAAGAAGAAACTGCCTTGGTCTTGCCACTGCTATCCAGTTGAAAAGGATTTGCATGCATGAGCTGAGCTTGGAAGGTGGCCCTGCCAGCAGGTTGTCTTGCAGCGGAGAACCTCCAGCAACCTCATGCAAGGTTTTCTTCCCTCAGCCTCTGGCCTGTGATTCCAGCAGCTCCTCAAGTGCTTCCTGTCAGATGTGTTGGGGCTGCCCCCGGTGCACCTCTGGCAGCGGGCTCGGGAGGCTGCTCTTTTGGATCCTGCGTGGGGCCTGGTGTCCACTGCGTTGCCAGGTGCTGGCATTGTGACATGGGGGTGACACAGCCACATATATGCAGCCCTTTGGAGGAAGCCTTTGGGGTGCTGGCTCCGAATCACTCCCTGTACCTACAAAATAGGGGAGTAAGCAACCTAAGAGTGTCCCTTTTTTGCAAAAAGACAGTGTGGATTTGTTGCCAGTGCAGCCTTCCTTCCAGTAGCAATACTGCCCGTGGTATCATGTATGGAGGCCTCAGGGCTCGCTCAGGGCTTGTCACGCAGAACTGCAGGCCTGACAGAGCAGAACTGCTCTCCTCTCCTCTCCTCTCCTCTCCTCTCCTCTCCTCTCCTCTCCTCTCCTCTTCTGTCCGCCAGTCCAATATCAAAGAGACTGTTTGCCTGAAAGGACAGAGGGGTTTCAGTTCCAAAATCAATGTCAAGGACACCTAACTACAATGAATGTTATTTTATTTTATTTTGTTGTTAATTTATTAATTTACTTGATTTTATGTTATTTCATGTTATGTTATTTCATGTCCTTTTTTTCCCTTTGTGACTCTGTTTCAGAAGCCAGGCTCACAAGCATTAGCTCAAGCCCAAGTGTAGCCAGGAGTAGGCTGATGCATTCTTCAGTTTAGCATGAGAAAACATCCCTTGCAGGCTGGCAAAGGCAAGTCCCAGAGCTGCAGAGAGCAGCAGCAGGAATAGAGGCCAAGCTGTCTCCGGTTCCTGCAGAGGGAGAACCTTGACAAGGAGTTGTGGGACTGACCATGCACAAAAGAGGAAGAAGAAGAAGAAGAAGAAGAAGAGGTGAGTGGTCCCGTGGCATCTTTTGCAAAGCGTGACACGTAGCGATGACGAGCAGACTTTTTGCCTTCCACAACTTGTTTGGCTGCTGTGCTTCTTGGCCAGGGATGCATGAGAAGTGCTCTGGTCCCTGCCAGGCGCTTGTATTGCCCGCAGGGAGAGCTGAGAAGTGGCAGCTGCGGCTGCCAGCATGGTGGAGCATGAGCAGCAGGCTCCCAGGCCAAATGGCCCAAGGAAACCGTGGCAAGGGGCCGTGCTGAGAACTGCAGAGGAAGGCAAAAAGCCCCCGGGGACCAGTGCCAATGTGCCCCGGGGGAAAAAATTCCTTGCTGAGTCCAGTGCTGGCCATGGGCTGTTCCCTGAGCATGTGAGCCAGACCTGGCTCCTTGTCCCACAGGCTGCTCATGCTTCCCAGGAGCTGCCCAAGCCCTATCCTCCCTTGAGCTGGAGCAATCTCGCGGACTTGCCAGAATGCCCAAATGCCTCTGACCTGATGGACCTTGTGGGCAAGAATCCTTGCTGTCCCTGTGTAGGACACCAGTGGGTGTTCCAAAGCACTGCATGCCCTTGCAAGCCATCGACATCCTATCTCTTATGGCTCCTGAGCATTGCTCCATAGGAGATGAGGATGGTGAGCTCTGCAGTGCTCCTCAAGAAGAAATTGCCTTGGTCTTGCCACTGCTATCCAGTTGAAAAGGATTTGCATGCATGAGCTGAGCTTGGAAGGTGGCCCTGCCAGCAGATTGTGTTGCAGCAGAGAACCTCCAGCAACCTCATGCAAGGTTTTCTTGCCTCAGGCCCTGGCCTGTGATTCCAGCAGCTCCTCAAGTGCTTCCTGTCCCATGTGTTGGGGCTGCCCCCGGGCCAGCTCTGGCAGTGGACACGGGAGGCTGCTCTTTTGGATCCTGCGTGGGGCCTGGTGACAACTGCGTTGCCAGGTGCTGGCATTGTGACATGGGGGTGACACAGCCACATATGTGCAGCCCTTTGGAGGAAGCCTTTGGGGTGCTGGCTCCGAATCACTCCCTGTTCCTACAAAATAGGGGAGTAAGCAACCTAAGAGTGTCCCTTTTCTGAAAAAAGACAGTGTGGATTTGTTGCCAGTGCAGCCTTCCTTCCAGTAGCAATACTGCCTGTGGTATCATGTATGGAGGCCTCAGGGCTCGCTCAGGGCTTGTCACGCAGAACTGCAGGCCTGACAGAGCAGAACTGCTCTCCTCTCCTCTCCTCTCCTCTCCTCTCCTCTCCTCTCCTCTCCTCTCCTCTCCTCTCCTCTTCTGTCCGCCAGTCCAATATCAAAGAGACTGTTTACCTGAAAGGACAGAGGGGTTTCAGTTCCAAAATCAATGTCAAGGACACCTAACTACAATGAATGTTATTTTATGTTATTTTGTTGTTAATTTATTAATTTACTTGATTTTATGTTATTTCATGTTATGTTATTTCATGTCCTTTTTTTCCCTTTGTGACTCTGTTTCAGAAGCCAGGCTCACAAGCATTAGCTCAAGCCCAAGTGTAGCCCGGAGTAGGCTGATGCATTCTTCAGTTTAGCATGAGAAAACATCCCTTGCAGGCTGGCAAAGGCAAGTCCCAGAGCTGCAGAGAGCAGCAGCAGGAATAGAGGCCAAGCTGTCCCCGGTTCCTGCAGAGGGAGAACCTTGACAAGGAGTTGTGGGACTGACCATGCACAAAAGAGGAAGAAGAAGAAGAAGAAGAAGAAGAAGAAGAGGTGAGTGGTACCATGGCATCTTTTCCAAACCGTGACACTTGGCGATGACGAGCAGACTTTTTGCCTTCCTCAACTTGTTTGGCTGCTGTGCTTCTTGGCCAGGGATGCATGAGAAGCGCTCTGGTCCCTGCCAGGCGCTTGTATTGCCCGCAGGGAGAGCTGAGAAGTGGCAGCTGCGGCTGCCAGCATGGTGGAGCATGAGCAGCCGGCTCCCAGGCCAAATGGCCCAAAGAAATGGTGGCAAGGGTCGGTGCTGAGAACTGCAGAGGAAGGCAAAAAACCGCCGGGGACCAGTGCCAATGTGCCCCGGGGGAAAAAGTTCCTTGCTGAGTCCAGTGCTGGCCATGGGCTGTTCCCTGAGCATGTGAGCCAGACCTGGCTCCTTGTCCCACAGGCTGCTCATGCTTCCCAGGAGCTGCCCAAGCCCTATCCTCCCTTGAGCTGGAGCAATCTCGCGGACTTGCCAGAATGCCCAAATGCCTCTGACCTGATGGACCTTGTGGGCAAGAATCCTTGCTGTCCCTGTGTAGGACACCAGTGGGTGTTCCAAAGCACTGCAAGCCCTTGCAAACCCTTGCAAGCCCTCGACATCCTATCTCTTACGGCTCCTGAGCGTTGCTCCGTAGGAGATGAGGATGGTGAGCTCTGCAGTGCTCCTCAAGAAGAAATTGCCATGGTCTTGCCACTGCTATCCAGTTGAAAAGGATTTGCATGCATGAGCTGAGCTTGGAAGGTGGCCCTGCCAGCAGATTGTGTTGCAGCAGAGAACCTCCAGCAACCTCATGCAAGGTTTTCTTGCCTCAGGCCCTGGCCTGTGATTCCAGCAGCTCCTCAAGTGCTTCCTGTCCCATGTGTTGGGGCTGCCCCCGGGCCAGCTCTGGCAGTGGACACGGGAGGCTGCTCTTTTGGATCCTGCGTGGGGCCTGGTGACCACTGCGTTGCCAGGTGCTGGCATTGTGACATGGGGGTGACACAGCCACATATGTGCAGCCCTTTGGAGGAAGCCTTTGGGGTGCTGGCTCCGAATCACTCCCTGTACCTACAAAATAGGGGAGTAAGCAACCTAAGAGTGTCCCTTTTCTGAAAAAAGACAGTGTGGATTTGTTGCCAGTGCAGCCTTCCTTCCAGTAGCAATACTGCCTGTGGTATCATGTATGGAGGCCTCAGGGCTCGCTCAGGGCTTGTCACGCAGAACTGCAGGCCTGACAGAGCAGAACTGCTCTCCTCTCCTCTCCTCTCCTCTCCTCTCCTCTCCTCTCCTCTCCTCTCCTGTCCGCCAGTCCAATATCAAAGAGACTGTTTGCCTGAAAGGACAGAGGGGTTTCAGTTCCAAAATCAATGTCAAGGCCATCTAACTACAATGAATGTTGTTTTATTTTATTTTATTGTTAATATATTAATTTACTTGATTTTATGTTATTTCATGTTATGTTATTTCATGTCCTTTTTTTCCCTTTGTGACTCTGTTTCAGAAGCCAGGCTCACAAGCATTAGCTCAAGGCCAAGTGTAGCCAGGAGTAGGCTGATGCATTCTTCAGTTTAGCATGAGAAAACATCCCTTGCAGGCTGGCAAAGGCAAGTCCCAGAGCTGCAGAGAGCAGCAGCAGGAATAGAGGCCAAGCTGTCCCCGGTTCCTGCAGAGGGAGAACCTTGACAAGGAGTTGTGGGACTGACTATGCACAAAAGAGGAAGAAGAAGAAGAAGAAGAAGAAGAGGTGAGTGGTACCGTGGCATCTTTTCCAAAGCGTGACACGTAGCGATGACGAGCAGACTTTTTGCCTTCCACAACTTGTTTGGCTGCTGTGCTTCCTGGCCAGGGATGCATGAGAAGAGCTCTGGTCCCTGCCAGGCGTTTGTGTTGCCCGCAGGGAGAGCTGAGAAGTGGCAGCTGCGGCTGCCAGCATGGTGGAGCATGAGCAGCAGGCTCCCAGGCCAAATGGCCCAAGGAAACAGTGGCAAGGGGCCGTGCTGAGAACTGCAGAGGAAGGCAAAAAGCCCCCGGGGACCAGTGCCAATGTGCCCCGGGGGAAAAAATTCCTTGCTGAGCCCAGTGCTGGCCATGGGCTGTTCCCTGAGCATGTGAGCCAGACCTGGCTCCTTGTCCCACAGGCTGCTCATGCTTCCCAGGAGCTGCCCAAGCCCTATCCTCCCTTGAGCTGGAGCAATCTCGCAGACTTGCCAGAGTGCCCAAATGCCTCTGACCTGATGGACCTTGTGGGCAAGTATCCTTGCTGTCCCTGTGTAGGACACCAGTGGGTGTTCCAAAGCACTGCAAGCCCTTGCAAGCCCTTGCAAGCCCTCGACATCCTATCTTCTATGGCTCCTGAGCGTTCCTCCGTAGGAGATGAGGATGGTGAGCTCTGCAGTGCTCCTCAAGAAGAAATTGCCTTGGTCTTGCCACTGCTATCCAGTTGGAAAGGATTTGCATGCATGAGCTGAGCTTGGAAGGTGGCCCTGCCAGCAGATTGTCTTGCAGCGGAGAACCTCCAGCAACCTCATGCAAGGTTTTCTTCCCTCAGGCCCTGGCCTGTGATTCCAGCAGCTCCTCAAGTGCTTCCTGTCCGATGTGTTGGGGCTGCCCCCGGGCCAGCTCTGGCAGTGGACACGGGAGGCTGCTCTTTTGGATCCTGCGTGGGGCCTGGTGACCACTGCGTTGCCAGGTGCTGGCATTGTGACATGGGGGTGACACAGCCACATATGTGCAGCCCTTTGGAGGAAGCCTTTGGGGTGCTGGCTCCGAATCACTCCCTGTACCTACAAAATAGGGGAGTAAGCAACCTAAGAGTGTCCCTTTTCTGAAAAAAGACAGTGTGGATTTGTTGCCAGTGCAGCCTTCCTTCCAGTAGCAATACTGCCTGTGGTATCATGTATGGAGGCCTCAGGGCTCGCTCAGGGCTTGTCACGCAGAACTGCAGGCCTGACAGAGCAGAACTGCTCTCCTCTCCTCTCCTCTCCTCTCCTCTCCTCTCCTCTCCTCTCCTGTCCGCCAGTCCAATATCAAAGAGACTGTTTGCCTGAAAGGACAGAGGGGTTTCAGTTCCAAAATCAATGTCAAGGCCATCTAACTACAATGAATGTTGTTTTATTTTATTTTATTGTTAATATATTAATTTACTTGATTTTATGTTATTTCATGTTATGTTATTTCATGTCCTTTTTTTCCCTTTGTGACTCTGTTTCAGAAGCCAGGCTCACAAGCATTAGCTCAAGGCCAAGTGTAGCCAGGAGTAGGCTGATGCATTCTTCAGTTTAGCATGAGAAAACATCCCTTGCAGGCTGGCAAAGGCAAGTCCCAGAGCTGCAGAGAGCAGCAGCAGGAATAGAGGCCAAGCTGTCCCCGGTTCCTGCAGAGGGAGAACCTTGACAAGGAGTTGTGGGACTGACTATGCACAAAAGAGGAAGAAGAAGAAGAAGAAGAAGAAGAGGTGAGTGGTACCGTGGCATCTTTTCCAAAGCGTGACACGTAGCGATGACGAGCAGACTTTTTGCCTTCCACAACTTGTTTGGCTGCTGTGCTTCCTGGCCAGGGATGCATGAGAAGAGCTCTGGTCCCTGCCAGGCGTTTGTGTTGCCCGCAGGGAGAGCTGAGAAGTGGCAGCTGCGGCTGCCAGCATGGTGGAGCATGAGCAGCAGGCTCCCAGGCCAAATGGCCCAAGGAAACAGTGGCAAGGGGCCGTGCTGAGAACTGCAGAGGAAGGCAAAAAGCCCCCGGGGACCAGTGCCAATGTGCCCCGGGGGAAAAAATTCCTTGCTGAGCCCAGTGCTGGCCATGGGCTGTTCCCTGAGCATGTGAGCCAGACCTGGCTCCTTGTCCCACAGGCTGCTCATGCTTCCCAGGAGCTGCCCAAGCCCTATCCTCCCTTGAGCTGGAGCAATCTCGCAGACTTGCCAGAGTGCCCAAATGCCTCTGACCTGATGGACCTTGTGGGCAAGTATCCTTGCTGTCCCTGTGTAGGACACCAGTGGGTGTTCCAAAGCACTGCAAGCCCTTGCAAGCCCTTGCAAGCCCTCGACATCCTATCTTCTATGGCTCCTGAGCGTTCCTCCGTAGGAGATGAGGATGGTGAGCTCTGCAGTGCTCCTCAAGAAGAAATTGCCTTGGTCTTGCCACTGCTATCCAGTTGGAAAGGATTTGCATGCATGAGCTGAGCTTGGAAGGTGGCCCTGCCAGCAGATTGTCTTGCAGCGGAGAACCTCCAGCAACCTCATGCAAGGTTTTCTTCCCTCAGGCCCTGGCCTGTGATTCCAGCAGCTCCTCAAGTGCTTCCTGTCCGATGTGTTGGGGCTGCCCCCGGGCCAGCTCTGGCAGTGGACACGGGAGGCTGCTCTTTTGGATCCTGCATGGGGCCTGGTGACCACTGCGTTGCCGGGTGCTGGCACTGTGCCATGGGGGTGACACAGCCACATATGTGCAGCCCTTTGGAGGAAGCCTTTGGGGTGCTGGCTCCGAATCACTCCCTGTACCTACAAAATCGGGGAGTAAGCAACCTAAGAGTGTCCCTTTTCTGAAAAAAGACAGTGTGGATTTGTTGCCAGTGCAGCCTTCCTTCCAGTAGCAATACTGCCTGTGGTATCATGTATGGAGGCCTCAGGGCTCGCTCAGGGCTTGTCACGCAGAACTGCAGGCCTGACAGAGCAGAACTGCTCTCCTCTCCTCTCCTCTCCTCTCCTCTCCTCTCCTCTCCTCTCCTCTCCTATCCTGTCCGCCAGTCCAATATCAAAGAGACTGTTTGCCTGAAAGGACAGAGGGGTTTCAGTTCCAAAATCAATGTCAAGGCCATCTAACTACAATGAATGTTGTTTTATTTTATTTTATTGTTAATATATTAATTTACTTGATTTTATGTTATTTCATGTTATGTTATTTCATGTCCTTTTTTTCCCTTTGTGACTCTGTTTCAGAAGCCAGGCTCACAAGCATTAGCTCAAGGCCAAGTGTAGCCAGGAGTAGGCTGATGCATTCTTCAGTTTAGCATGAGAAAACATCCCTTGCAGGCTGGCAAAGGCAAGTCCCAGAGCTGCAGAGAGCAGCAGCAGGAATAGAGGCCAAGCTGTCCCCGGTTCCTGCAGAGGGAGAACCTTGACAAGGAGTTGTGGGACTGACTATGCACAAAAGAGGAAGAAGAAGAAGAAGAAGAAGAAGAGGTGAGTGGTACCGTGGCATCTTTTCCAAAGCGTGACACGTAGCGATGACGAGCAGACTTTTTGCCTTCCACAACTTGTTTGGCTGCTGTGCTTCCTGGCCAGGGATGCATGAGAAGTGCTCTGGTCCCTGCCAGGCGTTTGTGTTGCCCGCAGGGAGAGCTGAGAAGTGGCAGCTGCAGCTGCCAGCATGGTGGAGCATGAGCAGCAGGCTCCCAGGCCAAATGGCCCAAGGAAACAGTGGCAAGGGGCCGTGCTGAGAACTGCAGAGGAAGGCAAAAAGCCCCCGGGGACCAGTGCCAATGTGCCCCGGGGGAAAAAATTCCTTGCTGAGCCCAGTGCTGGCCATGGGCTGTTCCCTGAGCATGTGAGCCAGACCTGATTCCTTGTCCCACAGGCTGCTCATGCTTCCCAGGAGCTGCCCAAGCCCTATCCTCCCTTGAGCTGGAGCAATCTCGCAGACTTGCCAGAGTGCCCAAATGCCTCTGACCTGATGGACCTTGTGGGCAAGTATCCTTGCTGTCCCTGTGTAGGACACCAGTGGGTGTTCCAAAGCACTGCAAGCCCTTGCAAGCCCTTGCAAGCCCTCGACATCCTATCTTCTATGGCTCCTGAGCGTTCCTCCGTAGGAGATGAGGATGGTGAGCTCTGCAGTGCTCCTCAAGAAGAAATTGCCTTGGTCTTGCCACTGCTATCCAGTTGGAAAGGATTTGCATGCATGAGCTGAGCTTGGAAGGTGGCCCTGCCAGCAGATTGTCTTGCAGCGGAGAACCTCCAGCAACCTCATGCAAGGTTTTCTTCCCTCAGGCCCTGGCCTGTGATTCCAGCAGCTCCTCAAGTGCTTCCTGTCCGATGTGTTGGGGCTGCCCCCGGGCCAGCTCTGGCAGTGGACACGGGAGGCTGCTCTTTTGGATCCTGCATGGGGCCTGGTGACCACTGCGTTGCCGGGTGCTGGCACTGTGCCATGGGGGTGACACAGCCACATATGTGCAGCCCTTTGGAGGAAGCCTTTGGGGTGCTGGCTCCGAATCACTCCCTGTACCTACAAAATCGGGGAGTAAGCAACCTAAGAGTGTCCCTTTTCTGAAAAAAGACAGTGTGGATTTGTTGCCAGTGCAGCCTTCCTTCCAGTAGCAATACTGCCTGTGGTATCATGTATGGAGGCCTCAGGGCTCGCTCAGGGCTTGTCACGCAGAACTGCAGGCCTGACAGAGCAGAACTGCTCTCCTCTCCTCTCCTCTCCTCTCCTCTCCTCTCCTCTCCTCTCCTCTCCTCTCCTCTCCTGTCCGCCAGTCCAATATCAAAGAGACTGTTTGCCTGAAAGGACAGAGGGGTTTCAGTTCCAAAATCAATGTCAAGGCCATCTAACTACAATGAATGTTTTATTTTATTTTATTGTTAATATATTAATTTACTTGATTTTATGTTATTTCATGTTATGTTATTTCATGTCCTTTTTTTCCCTTTGTGACTCTGTTTCAGAAGCCAGGCTCACAAGCATTAGCTCAAGGCCAAGTGTAGCCAGGAGTAGGCTGATGCATTCTTCAGTTTAGCATGAGAAAACATCCCTTGCAGGCTGGCAAAGGCAAGTCCCAGAGCTGCAGAGAGCAGCAGCAGGAATAGAGGCCAAGCTGTCTCCGGTTCCTGCAGAGGGAGAACCTTGACAAGGAGTTGTGGGACTGACCATGCACAAAAGAGGAAGAAGAAGAAGAAGAAGAAGAAGAAGAGGTGAGTGGTCCCGTGGCATCTTTTCCAAAGCGTGACATGTAGCGATGACGAGCAGACTTTTTGCCTTCCACAACTTGTTTGGCTGCTATGCTTCTTGGCCAGGGATGCATGAGAAGCGCTCTGGTCCCTGCCAGGCGCTTGTATTGCCCGCAGGGAGAGCTGAGAAGTGGCAGCTGCGGCTGCCAGCATGGTGGAGCATGAGCAGCAGGCTCCCAGGCCAAATGGCCCAAGGAAACGGTGGCAAGGGGCCGTGCTGAGAACTGCAGAGGAAGGCAAAACCCCCCGGGGACCAGTGCCAATGTGCCCCGGGGCAAAAAATTCCTTGCTGAGCCCAGTGCTGGCCATGGGCTGTTCCCTGAGCATGTGAGCCAGACCTGGCTCCTTGTCCCACAGGCTGCTCATGCTTCCCAGGAGCTGCCCAAGCCCTATCATCCCTTGAGCTGGAGCAATCTCGCGGACTTGCCAGAGTGCCCAAATGCCTCTGACCTGATGGACCTTGCGGGCAAGAATCCTTGCTGTCCCTGTGTAGGACACCAGTGGGTGTTCCAAAGCACTGCAAGCCCTTGCAAGCCCTTGCAAGCCCTCGACATCCTATCTCTTACGGCTCCTGAGCGTTGCTCAATAGGAGATGAGGATGGTGAGCTCTGCAGTGCTCCTCAAGAAGAAATTGCCTTGGTCTTGCCACTGCTATCCAGTTGAAAAGGATTTGCATGCATGAGCTGAGCTTGGAAGGTGGCCCTGCCAGCAGATTGTCTTGCAGCGGAGAACCTCCAGCAGCCTCATGCAAGGTTTTCTTCCCTCAGGCCCTGGCCTGTGATTCCAGCAGCTCCTCAAGTGCTTCCTGTCCCATGTGTTGGGGCTGCCCCCGGGCCAGCTCTGGCAGTGGACACGGGAGGCTGCTCTTTTGGATCCTGCGTGAGGCCTGGTGATCACTGCGTTGCCGGGTGCTGGCATTGTGCCATGGGGGTGACACAGCCACATATGTGCAGCACTTTGGAGGAAGCCTTTGGGGTGCTGGCTCCGAATCACTCCCTGTACCTAGAAAATCGGGGAGTAAGCAACCTAAGAGTGTCCCTTTTCTGCAAAAAGACAGTGTGGATTTGTTGCCAGTGCAGCCTTCCTTCCAGTAGCAATACTGCCTGTGGTATCATGTATGGAGGCCTCAGGGCTCGCTCAGGGCTTGTCACGCAGAACTGCAGGCCTGACAGAGCAGAACTGCTCTCCTCTCCTCTCCTCTCCTCTCCTCTCCTCTCCTCTCCTCTCCTCTCCTCTCCTCTCTTCTCCTCTCCTCTCCTGTCTGCCAGTCCAATATCAAAGAGACTGTTTGCCTGAAAAGACAGAGGGGTTTCAGTTCCAAAATCAATGTCAAGGACACCTAACTACAATGAATGCTATTTTATTTTATTTTGTTGTTAATTTATTAATTTACTTGATTTTATGTTATTTCATGTTATGTTATTTCATGTCCTTTTTTTCCCTTTGTGACTCTGTTTCAGAAGCCAGGCTCACAAGCATTAGCTCAAGGCCAAGTGTAGCCAGGAGTAGGCTGATGCATTCTTCAGTTTAGCATGAGAAAACATCCCTTGCAGGCTGGCAAAGGCAAGTCCCAGAGCTGCAGAGAGCAGCAGCAGGAATAGAGGCCAAGCTGTCTCCGGTTCCTGCAGAGGGAGAACCTTGACAAGGAGTTGTGGGACTGACCATGCACAAAAGAGGAAGAAGAAGAAGAAGAAGAAGAAGAGGTGAGTGGTCCCGTGGCATCTTTTGCAAAGCGTGGCACGTAGCGATGACGAGCAGACTTTTTGCCTTCCACAACTTGTTTGGCTGCTGTGCTTCTTGGCCAGGGATGCATGAGAAGCGCTCTGGTCCCTGCCAGGCGCTTGTATTGCCCGCAGGGAGAGCTGAGAAGTGGCAGCTGCGGCTGCCAGCATGGTGGAGCATGAGCAGCAGGCTCCCAGGCCAAATGGCCCAAGGAAACGGTGGCAAGGGGCCGTGCTGAGAACTGCAGAGGAAGGCAAAAAGCCCCCGGGGACCAGTGCCAATGTGCCCCGGGGGAAAAAATTCCTTGCTGAGCCCAGTGCTGGCCATGGGCTGTTCCCTGAGCATGTGAGCCAGACCTGGCTCCTTGTCCCACAGGCTGCTCATGCTTCCCAGGAGCTGCCCAAGCCCTATCATCCCTTGAGCTGGAGCAATCTCGCGGACTTGCCAGAGTGCCCAAATGCCTCTGACCTGATGGACCTTGCGGGCAAGAATCCTTGCTGTCCCTGTGTAGGACACCAGTGGGTGTTCCAAAGCACTGCAAGCCCTTGCAAGCCCTTGCAAGCCCTCGACATCCTATCTCTTACGGCTCCTGAGCGTTGCTCAATAGGAGATGAGGATGGTGAGCTCTGCAGTGCTCCTCAAGAAGAAATTGCCTTGGTCTTGCCACTGCTATCCAGTTGAAAAGGATTTGCATGCATGAGCTGAGCTTGGAAGGTGGCCCTGCCAGCAGATTGTCTTGCAGCGGAGAACCTCCAGCAACCTCATGCAAGGTTTTCTTCCCTCAGGCCCTGGCCTGTGATTCCAGCAGCTCCTCAAGTGCTTCCTGTCCCATGTGTTGGGGCTGCCCCCGGGCCAGCTCTGGCAGTGGACACGGGAGGCTGCTCTTTTGGATCCTGCGTGAGGCCTGGTGATCACTGCGTTGCCGGGTGCTGGCATTGTGCCATGGGGGTGACACAGCCACATATGTGCAGCACTTTGGAGGAAGCCTTTGGGGTGCTGGCTCCGAATCACTCCCTGTACCTAGAAAATCGGGGAGTAAGCAACCTAAGAGTGTCCCTTTTCTGCAAAAAGACAGTGTGGATTTGTTGCCAGTGCAGCCTTCCTTCCAGTAGCAATACTGCCTGTGGTATCATGTATGGAGGCCTCAGGGCTCGCTCAGGGCTTGTCACGCAGAACTGCAGGCCTGACAGAGCAGAACTGCTCTCCTCTCCTCTCCTCTCCTCTCCTCTCCTCTCCTCTCCTCTCCTCTCCTCTCCTCTCCTCTCCTCTCTTCTCCTCTCCTCTCCTGTCTGCCAGTCCAATATCAAAGAGACTGTTTGCCTGAAAAGACAGAGGGGTTTCAGTTCCAAAATCAATGTCAAGGACACCTAACTACAATGAATGCTATTTTATTTTATTTTGTTGTTAATTTATTAATTTACTTGATTTTATGTTATTTCATGTTATGTTATTTCATGTCCTTTTTTTCCCTTTGTGACTCTGTTTCAGAAGCCAGGCTCACAAGCATTAGCTCAAGCCCAAGTGTAGCCAGGAGTAGGCTGATGCATTCTTCAGTTTAGCATGAGAAAACATCCCTTGCAGGCTGGCAAAGGCAAGTCCCAGAGCTGCAGAGAGCAGCAGCAGGAATAGAGGCCAAGCTGTCTCCGGTTCCTGCAGAGGGAGAACCTTGACAAGGAGTTGTGGGACTGACCATGCACAAAAGAGGAAGAAGAAGAAGAAGAAGAAGAAGAAGAGGTGAGTGGTCCCGTGGCATCTTTTGCAAAGCGTGGCACGTAGCGATGACGAGCAGACTTTTTGCCTTCCACAACTTGTTTGGCTGCTGTGCTTCTTGGCCAGGGATGCATGAGAAGCGCTCTGGTCCCTGCCAGGCGCTTGTATTGCCCGCAGGGAGAGCTGAGAAGTGGCAGCTGCGGCTGCCAGCATGGTGGAGCATGAGCAGCAGGCTCCCAGGCCAAATGGCCCAAGGAAACGGTGGCAAGGGGCCGTGCTGAGAACTGCAGAGGAAGGCAAAAAGCCCCCGGGGACCAGTGCCAATGTGCCCCGGGGGAAAAAATTCCTTGCTGAGCCCAGTGCTGGCCATGGGCTGTTCCCTGAGCATGTGAGCCAGACCTGGCTCCTTGTCCCACAGGCTGCTCATGCTTCCCAGGAGCTGCCCAAGCCCTATCATCCCTTGAGCTGGAGCAATCTCGCGGACTTGCCAGAGTGCCCAAATGCCTCTGACCTGATGGACCTTGCGGGCAAGAATCCTTGCTGTCCCTGTGTAGGACACCAGTGGGTGTTCCAAAGCACTGCAAGCCCTTGCAAGCCCTTGCAAGCCCTCGACATCCTATCTCTTACGGCTCCTGAGCGTTGCTCCGTAGGAGATGAGGATGGTGAGCTCTGCAGTGCTCCTCAAGAAGAAATTGCCTTGGTCTTGCCACTGCTATCCAGTTGAAAAGGATTTGCATCCATGAGCCGAGCTTGGAAGGTGGCCCTGCCAGCAGATTGTCTTGCAGCGGAGAACCTCCAGCAACCTCATGCAAGGTTTTCTTCCCTCAGGCCCTGGCCTGTGATTCCAGCAGCTCCTCAAGTGCTTCCTGTCCCATGTGTTGGGGCTGTCCCCGGGCCAGCTCTGGCAGTGGACACAGGAGGCTGCTCTTTTGGATCCTGCGTGGGGCCTGGTGCCCACTGCGTTGCTGGGTGCTGGCATTGTGACATGGGGGTGACACAGCCACATATGTGCAGCACTTTGGAGGAAGCCTTTGGGGTGCTGGCTCCAAATCAGTCCCTGTACCTACAACATAGGGGAGTAAGCAACCTAATAGAGTCCCTTTTTTGCAAAATACAGTGTGGATTTGTTGCCAGTGCAGCCTTACTTCCAGTAGCAATACTGCCTGTAGTATCATGTATGGAGGCCTCAGGGCTCGCTCAGGGCTTGTCACGCAGAACTGCAGGCCTGACAGAGCAGAACTGCTCTCCTCTCCTCTCCTTTCCTCTTCTCTCCTGTCCGCCAGTCCAATATCTAAGAGACTGTTTGCCTGAAAGGACAGAGGGGTTTCAGTTCCAAAATCAATTTCAAGGACACATAACACAATGAATTTTGTTTTATTTTGTTGTTAATTTATTAATTTTCTTGATTTTATGTTCATTCATGTTATGTTTCTTCGTGTCATTTTTTTTCCCTTTGTGACTCTGTTTCAGAACCCGGGCTCACAAGCATTAGCTCAAGCCCAAGTGTAGCTAGAAGTAGGCTGAGGCATTCTTCAGTTTAGCCTGAGAAAAGATCCCTTGCAGGCTGGCAAAGGCAAGTCCCAGAGCTGCAGAGAGCAGCAGCAGGAATAGAGGCCAAGCTCTCCGCGGTTCCTGCAGAGGGAGAACCTTGACAAGGACTTGTGGGACTGACCGTGCACAAAAGAGGAGGAGGAAGAAGAAGAAGAAGAAGAAGAAGAAGAAGAAGAAGAAGAAGAAGAAGAAGAAGAGGAAGAAGAGGAAGAAGAGGTGAGTGGTACCGTGGCATCTCTTCCAAAGCGTGACATGTAGCGATGACAAGCAGACTTTTTGCCTTTCACAACTTGTTTGGCTGCTGTGCTTCTTGGGCAGGGATGCATGAGAAGCGCTCTGGTCCCTGCCAGGCGCTTGTGTTACCTGCAGGGAGAGCTGAGAAGTGGCAGCTGCGGCTGCCAGCATGGTGGAGCATGAGCAGCCGGCTCCCAGGCCAAATGGCCCAAAGAAATGGTGGCAAGGGGCGGTGCTGAGAACTGCAGAGGAAGGCAAAAAACCGCCGGGGACCAGTGCCAATGTGCCCCGGGGGAAAAAGTTCCTTGCTGAGCCCAGTGCTGGCCATGGGCTGTTCCCTGAGCATGTGAGCCAGACCTGACTCCTTGTCCCACAGGCTGCTCATGCTTCCCAGGAGCTGCCCAAGCCCTATCCTCCCTTGAGCTGGAGCTAGGTCGCGGACTTGCCAGAGTGCCCAAGTGCCTCTGACCTGATAGACCTTGTGGGCAAGTATCCTTGCTGTCCCTGTGTAGGACACCAGTGGGTGTTCCAAAGCACTGCAAGCCCTTGCAAGCCCTTGCAAGCCCTCGACATCCTATCTCTTACAGCTCCTGAGCGTTGCTCTGTAGGAGATGAGGATGGTGAGCTCTGCAGTGCTCCTGAAGAAGGAATTGCCTTGGTCTTGCCACTGCTATCGAGTTGAAAAGGATTTGCATCCATGAGCCGAGCTTGGAAGGTGGCCCTGCCAGCAGATTGTCTTGCAGCGGAGAACCTCCAGCAGCCTCATGCAAGGTTTTCTTCCCTCAGCCCCTGGCCTGTGATTCCAGCAGCTCCTCAAGTGCTTCCTGTGAGATGTGCTGGGGCTGCCCCCGGGCCAGCTCTGGCAGTGGACACGGGAGGCTGCTCCTCTGGATCCTGCGTGGGGCCTGGTGACCACTTCGTCGCCGGGTGCTGGCATTGTGACATGGGGCTGACACAGCCGCATATGTGCAGCCCTTTGGAGGAAGCCTTTGGGGTGCTGGCTCCAAATCAGTCCCTGTACCTACAACATAGGGGAGTAAGCAACCTAATAGAGTCCCTTTTTTGCAAAATACAGTGTGGATTTGTTGCCAGTGCAGCCTTCCTTCCAGTAGCAATACTGCCTGTAGTATCATGTATGGAGGCCTCAGGGCTCGCTCAGGGCTTGTCACGCAGAACTGCAGGCCTGACAGAGCAGAACTGCTCTCCTCTCCTCTCCTCTCCTCTCCTCTTCTCTCCTGTCCGCCAGTCCAATATCTAAGAGACTGTTTGCCTGAAAGGACAGAGGGGTTTCAGTTCCAAAATCAATTTCAAGGACACATAACACAATGAATTTTGTTTTATTTTGTTGTTAATTTATTAATTTTCTTGATTTTATGTTCATTCATGTTATGTTTCTTCGTGTCATTTTTTTTCCCTTTGTGACTCTGTTTCAGAACCCGGGCTCACAAGCATTAGCTCAAGCCCAAGTGTAGCTAGAAGTAGGCTGAGGCATTCTTCAGTTTAGCCTGAGAAAAGATCCCTTGCAGGCTGGCAAAGGCAAGTCCCAGAGCTGCAGAGAGCAGCAGCAGGAATAGAGGCCAAGCTGTCCGCGGTTCCTGCAGAGGGAGAACCTTGACAAGGACTTGTGGGACTGACCGTGCACAAAAGAGGAGGAGGAAGAAGAAGAAGAAGAAGAAGAAGAAGAAGAAGAAGAAGAAGAAGAAGAAGAAGAGGAAGAAGAGGAAGAAGAGGTGAGTGGTACCGTGGCATCTCTTCCAAAGCGTGACATGTAGCGATGACAAGCAGACTTTTTGCCTTTCACAACTTGTTTGGCTGCTGTGCTTCTTGGGCAGGGATGCATGAGAAGCGCTCTGGTCCCTGCCAGGCGCTTGTGTTACCTGCAGGGAGAGCTGAGAAGTGGCAGCTGCGGCTGCCAGCATGGTGGAGCATGAGCAGCCGGCTCCCAGGCCAAATGGCCCAAAGAAATGGTGGCAAGGGGCGGTGCTGAGAACTGCAGAGGAAGGCAAAAAACCGCCGGGGACCAGTGCCAATGTGCCCCGGGGGAAAAAGTTCCTTGCTGAGCCCAGTGCTGGCCATGGGCTGTTCCCTGAGCATGTGAGCCAGACCTGACTCCTTGTCCCACAGGCTGCTCATGCTTCCCAGGAGCTGCCCAAGCCCTATCCTCCCTTGAGCTGGAGCTAGGTCGCGGACTTGCCAGAGTGCCCAAGTGCCTCTGACCTGATAGACCTTGTGGGCAAGTATCCTTGCTGTCCCTGTGTAGGACACCAGTGGGTGTTCCAAAGCACTGCAAGCCCTTGCAAGCCCTTGCAAGCCCTCGACATCCTATCTCTTACAGCTCCTGAGCGTTGCTCTGTAGGAGATGAGGATGGTGAGCTCTGCAGTGCTCCTGAAGAAGGAATTGCCTTGGTCTTGCCACTGCTATCGAGTTGAAAAGGATTTGCATCCATGAGCCGAGCTTGGAAGGTGGCCCTGCCAGCAGATTGTCTTGCAGCGGAGAACCTCCAGCAGCCTCATGCAAGGTTTTCTTCCCTCAGCCCCTGGCCTGTGATTCCAGCAGCTCCTCAAGTGCTTCCTGTCCCATGTGTTGGGGCTGCCCCCGGGCCAGCTCTGGCAGTGGACACGGGAGGCTGCTCCTCTGGATCCTGCGTGGGGCCTGGTGACCACTTCGTCGCCGGGTGCTGGCATTGTGACATGGGGCTGACACAGCCGCATATGTGCAGCCCTTTGGAGGAAGCCTTTGGGGTGCTGGCTCCAAATCAGTCCCTGTACCTACAACATAGGGGAGTAAGCAACCTAATAGAGTCCCTTTTTTGCAAAATACAGTGTGGATTTGTTGCCAGTGCAGCCTTCCTTCCAGTAGCAATACTGCCTGTAGTATCATGTATGGAGGCCTCAGGGCTCGCTCAGGGCTTGTCACGCAGAACTGCAGGCCTGACAGAGCAGAACTGCTCTCCTCTCCTCTCCTCTCCTCTCCTCTTCTCTCCTGTCCGCCAGTCCAATATCTAAGAGACTGTTTGCCTGAAAGGACAGAGGGGTTTCAGTTCCAAAATCAATTTCAAGGACACATAACACAATGAATTTTGTTTTATTTTGTTGTTAATTTATTAATTTTCTTGATTTTATGTTCATTCATGTTATGTTTCTTCGTGTCATTTTTTTTCCCTTTCTGACTCTGTTTCAGAACCCGGGCTCACAAGCATTAGCTCAAGCCCAAGTGTAGCTAGAAGTAGGCTGAGGCATTCTTCAGTTTAGCCTGAGAAAAGATCCCTTGCAGGCTGGCAAAGGCAAGTCCCAGAGCTGCAGAGAGCAGCAGCAGGAATAGAGGCCAAGCTGTCCGCGGTTCCTGCAGAGGGAGAACCTTGACAAGGACTTGTGGGACTGACCGTGCACAAAAGAGGAGGAGGAAGAAGAAGAAGAAGAAGAAGAAGAAGAAGAAGAAGAAGAAGAAGAAGAGGAAGAAGAGGTGAGTGGTACCGTGGCATCTCTTCCAAAGCGTGACATGTAGCGATGACAAGCAGACTTTTTGCCTTCCACAACTTGTTTGGCTGCTGTGCTTCTTGGGCAGGGATGCATGAAAAGCGCTCTGGTCCCTGCCAGGCGCTTGTGTTACCTGCAGGGAGAGCTGAGAAGTGGCAGCTGCGGCTGCCAGCATGGTGGAGCATGAGCAGCCGGCTCCCAGGCCAAATGGCCCAAAGAAATGGTGGCAAGGGGCGGTGCTGAGAAGTGCAGAGGAAGGCAAAAAACCGCCGGGGACCAGTGCCAATGTGCCCCGGGGGAAAAAGTTCCTTGCTGAGCCCAGTGCTGGCCATGGGCTGTTCCCTGAGCATGTGAGCCAGACCTGGCTCCTTGTCCCACAGGCTGCTCATGCTTCCCAGGAGCTGCCCAAGCCCTATCCTCCCTTGAGCTGGAGCTATCTCACGGACTTGCCAGAGTGCCCAAGTGCCTCTGAGCTGATAGACCTTGTGGGCAAGAATCCTTGCTGTCCCTGTGTAGGACACCAGTGGGTGTTCCAAAGCACTGCAAGCCCTTGCAAGCCCTTGCAAGCCCTCGACATCCTATCTCTTACAGCTCCTGAGCGTTGCTCTGTAGGAGATGAGGATGGTGAGCTCTGCAGTGCTCCTGAAGAAGGAATTGCCTTGGTCTTGCCACTGCTATCGAGTTGAAAAGGATTTGCATCCATGAGCCGAGCTTGGAAGGTGGCCCTGCCAGCAGATTGTCTTGCAGCGGAGAACCTCCAGCAGCCTCATGCAAGGTTTTCTTCCCTCAGCCCCTGGCCTGTGATTCCAGCAGCTCCTCAAGTGCTTCCTGTGAGATGTGCTGGGGCTGCCCCCGGGCCAGCTCTGGCAGTGGACACGGGAGGCTGCTCCTCTGGATCCTGCGTGGGGCCTGGTGACCACTTCGTCGCCGGGTGCTGGCATTGTGACATGGGGCTGACACAGCCGCATATGTGCAGCCCTTTGGAGGAAGCCTTTGGGGTGCTGGCTCCGAATCACTCCCTGTACCTACAAAATAGGGGAGTAAGCAACCTAATAGTGTCCCTTTTCTGCAAAAAGACAGTGTGGATTTGTTGCCAGTGCAGCCTTCCTTCCAGTAGCAATACTGCCTGTGGTATCATGTATGGAGGCCTCAGGGCTCGCTCAGGGCTTGTCACGCAGAACTGCAGGCCTGACAGAGCAGAACTGCTCTCCTCTCCTCTCCTCTCCTCTCCTCTCCTCTCCTCTCCTCTCCTCTCCTGTCCGCCAGTCCAATATCAAAGAGACTGTTTGCCTGAAAGGACAGAGGGGTTTCAGTTCCAAAATCAATATCAAGGACACCTAACTACAATGAATTTTATTTTATTTTATTTTGTGGTTAATTTATTAATTTACTTGATTTTATGTTATTTCATGTTATGTTATTTCATGTCCTCTTTTTCCCTTTGTGACTCTGTTTCATAACCCAGGCTCACAAGCATTAGCTCAAGCCCAAGTGTAGCCAGGAGTAGGCTGATGCATTCTTCCGTGTAACATGAGAAAACATCCCTTGCAGGCTGGCAAAGGCAAGTCCCAGAGCTGCAGAGAGCAGCAGCAGGAATAGAGGCCAAGCTGTCCCCGGTTCCTGCAGAGGGAGAACCTTGACAAGGAGTTGTGGGACTGACCATGCACAAAAGCGGAAGAAGAAGAAGAAGAAGAAGAAGAAGAAGAAGAAGAGGTGAGTGGTACCATGGCATCTTTTCCAAACCGTGACACTTGGCGATGACGAGCAGACTTTTTGCCTTCCTCAACTTGTTTGGCTGCTGTGCTTCTTGGCCAAGGATGCATGAGAAGCGCTCTGGTCCCTGCCAGGCGCTTGTATTGCCCGCAGGGAGAGCTGAGAAGTGGCAGCTGCGGCTGCCAGCATGGTGGAGCATGAGCAGCAGGCTCCCAGGCCAAATGGCCCAAGGAAACCGTGGCAAGGGGCCGTGCTGAGAACTGCAGAGGAAGGCAAAAAGCCCCCGGGGACCAGTGCCAATGTGCCCCGGGGGAAAAAATTCCTTGCTGAGTCCAGTGCTGGCCATGGGCTGTTCCCTGAGCATGTGAGCCAGACCTGGCTCCTTGTCCCACAGGCTGCTCATGCTTCCCAGGAGCTGCCCAAGCCCTATCCTCCCTTGAGCTGGAGCAATCTCGCGGACTTGCCAGAATGCCCAAATGCCTCTGACCTGATGGACCTTGCGGGCAAGAATCCTTGCTGTCCCTGTGTAGGACACCAGTGGGTGTTCCAAAGCACTGCATGCCCTTGCAAGCCATCGACATCCTATCTCTTATGGCTCCTGAGCATTGCTCCATAGGAGATGAGGATGGTGAGCTCTGCAGTGCTCCTCAAGAAGAAATTGCCTTGCTCTTGCCACTGCTATCCAGTTGAAAAGGATTTGCATGCATGAGCTGAGCTTGGAAGGTGGCCCTGCCAGCAGATTGTGTTGCAGCAGAGAACCTCCAGCAACCTCATGCAAGGTTTTCTTGCCTCAGGCCCTGGCCTGTGATTCCAGCAGCTCCTCAAGTGCTTCCTGTCCCATGTGTTGGGGCTGCCCCCGGGCCAGCTCTGGCAGTGGACACGGGAGGCTGCTCTTTTGGATCCTGCGTGGGGCCTGGTGACCACTGCGTTGCCAGGTGCTGGCATTGTGACATGGGGGTGACACAGCCACATATGTGCAGCCCTTTGGAGGAAGCCTTTGGGGTGCTGGCTCCGAATCACTCCCTGTACCTACAAAATAGGGGAGTAAGCAAGCTAAGAGTGTCCCTTTTCTGAAAAAAGACAGTGTGGATTTGTTGCCAGTGCAGCCTTCCTTCCAGTAGCAATACTGCCTGTGGTATCATGTATGGAGGCCTCAGGGCTCGCTCAGGGCTTGTCACGCAGAACTGCAGGCCTGACAGAGCAGAACTGCTCTCCTCTCCTCTCCTCTCCTCTCCTCTCCTCTCCTCTCCTCTCCTCTCCTCTTCTGTCCGCCAGTCCAATATCAAAGAGACTGTTTGCCTGAAAGGACAGAGGGGTTTCAGTTCCAAAATCAATGTCAAGGACACCTAACTACAATGAATGTTATTTTATTTTATTTTGTTGTTAATTTATTAATTTACTTGATTTTATGTTATTTCATGTCCTTTTTTTCCCTTTGTGACTCTGTTTCAGAAGCCAGGCTCACAAGCATTAGCTCAAGCCCAAGTGTAGCCAGGAGTAGGCTGATGCATTCTTCAGTTTAGCATGAGAAAACATCCCTTGCAGGCTGGCAAAGGCAAGTCCCAGAGCTGCAGAGAGCAGCAGCAGGAATAGAGGCCAAGCTGTCCCCGGTTCCTGCAGAGGGAGAACCTTGACAAGGAGTTGTGGGACTGACTATGCACAAAAGAGGAAGAAGAAGAAGAAGAAGAAGAAGAGGTGAGTGGTACCGTGGCATCTTTTCCAAAGCGTGACACGTAGCGATGACGAGCAGACTTTTTGCCTTCCACAACTTGTTTGGCTGCTGTGCTTCCTGGCCAGGGATGCATGAGAAGTGCTCTGGTCCCTGCCAGGCGTTTGTGTTGCCCGCAGGGAGAGCTGAGAAGTGGCAGCTGCGGCTGCCAGCATGGTGGAGCATGAGCAGCAGGCTCCCAGGCCAAATGGCCCAAGGAAACAGTGGCAAGGGGCCGTGCTGAGAACTGCAGAGGAAGGCAAAAAGCCCCCGGGGACCAGTGCCAATGTGCCCCGGGGGAAAAAATTCCTTGCTGAGCCCAGTGCTGGCCATGGGCTGTTCCCTGAGCATGTGAGCCAGACCTGGCTCCTTGTCCCACAGGCTGCTCATGCTTCCCAGGAGCTGCCCAAGCCCTATCCTCCCTTGAGCTGGAGCAATCTCGCAGACTTGCCAGAGTGCCCAAATGCCTCTGACCTGATGGACCTTGTGGGCAAGTATCCTTGCTGTCCCTGTGTAGGACACCAGTGGGTGTTCCAAAGCACTGCAAGCCCTTGCAAGCCCTTGCAAGCCCTCGACATCCTATCTCTTACAGCTCCTGAGCGTTGCTCTGTAGGAGATGAGGATGGTGAGCTCTGCAGTGCTCCTGAAGAAGGAATTGCCTTGGTCTTGCCACTGCTATCCAGTTGGAAAGGATTTGCATGCATGAGCTGAGCTTGGAAGGTGGCCCTGCCAGCAGATTGTCTTGCAGCGGAGAACCTCCAGCAACCTCATGCAAGGTTTTCTTCCCTCAGCCTCTGGCCTGTGATTCCAGCAGCTCCTCAAGTGCTTCCTGTCCGATGTGTTGGGGCTGCCCCCGGGCCAGCTCTGGCAGTGGACACGGGAGGCTGCTCTTTTGGATCCTGCATGGGGCCTGGTGACCACTGCGTTGCCGGGTGCTGGCACTGTGCCATGGGGGTGACACAGCCACATATGTGCAGCCCTTTGGAGGAAGCCTTTGGGGTGCTGGCTCCGAATCACTCCCTGTACCTACAAAATCGGGGAGTAAGCAACCTAAGAGTGTCCCTTTTCTGAAAAAAGACAGTGTGGATTTGTTGCCAGTGCAGCCTTCCTTCCAGTAGCAATACTGCCTGTGGTATCATGTATGGAGGCCTCAGGGCTCGCTCAGGGCTTGTCACGCAGAACTGCAGGCCTGACAGAGCAGAACTGCTCTCCTCTCCTCTCCTCTCCTCTCCTCTCCTCTCCTCTCCTCTCCTCTCCTCTCCTGTCCGCCAGTCCAATATCAAAGAGACTGTTTGCCTGAAAGGACAGAGGGGTTTCAGTTCCAAAATCAATGTCAAGGCCATCTAACTACAATGAATGTTGTTTTATTTTATTTTATTGTTAATATATTAATTTACTTGATTTTATGTTATTTCATGTTATGTTATTTCATGTCCTTTTTTTCCCTTTGTGACTCTGTTTCAGAAGCCAGGCTCACAAGCATTAGCTCAAGGCCAAGTGTAGCCAGGAGTAGGCTGATGCATTCTTCAGTTTAGCATGAGAAAACATCCCTTGCAGGCTGGCAAAGGCAAGTCCCAGAGCTGCAGAGAGCAGCAGCAGGAATAGAGGCCAAGCTGTCTCCGGTTCCTGCAGAGGGAGAACCTTGACAAGGAGTTGTGGGACTGACCATGCACAAAAGAGGAAGAAGAAGAAGAAGAAGAAGAAGAAGAGGTGAGTGGTCCCGTGGCATCTTTTCCAAAGCGTGACATGTAGCGATGACGAGCAGACTTTTTGCCTTCCACAACTTGTTTGGCTGCTATGCTTTTTGGCCAGGGATGCATGAGAAGCGCTCTGGTCCCTGCCAGGCGCTTGTATTGCCCGCAGGGAGAGCTGAGAAGTGGCAGCTGCGGCTGCCAGCATGGTGGAGCATGAGCAGCAGGCTCCCAGGCCAAATGGCCCAAGGAAACGGTGGCAAGGGGCCGTGCTGAGAACTGCAGAGGAAGGCAAAACCCCCCGGGGACCAGTGCCAATGTGCCCCGGGGCAAAAAATTCCTTGCTGAGCCCAGTGCTGGCCATGGGCTGTTCCCTGAGCATGTGAGCCAGACCTGGCTCCTTGTCCCACAGGCTGCTCATGCTTCCCAGGAGCTGCCCAAGCCCTATCCTCCCTTGAGCTGGAGCAATCTCGCGGACTTGCCAGAGTGCCCAAATGCCTCTGACCTGATGGACCTTGCGGGCAAGAATCCTTGCTGTCCCTGTGTAGGACACCAGTGGGTGTTCCAAAGCACTGCAAGCCCTTGCAAGCCCTTGCAAGCCCTCGACATCCTATCTCTTACAGCTCCTGAGCGTTGCTCTGTAGGAGATGAGGATGGTGAGCTCTGCAGTGCTCCTGAAGAAGGAATTGCCTTGGTCTTGCCACTGCTATCCAGTTGGAAAGGATTTGCATGCATGAGCTGAGCTTGGAAGGTGGCCCTGCCAGCAGATTGTCTTGCAGCGGAGAACCTCCAGCAACCTCATGCAAGGTTTTCTTCCCTCAGGCCCTGGCCTGTGATTCCAGCAGCTCCTCAAGTGCTTCCTGTCCGATGTGTTGGGGCTGCCCCCGGGCCAGCTCTGGCAGTGGACACGGGAGGCTGCTCCTCTGGATCCTGCGTGGGGCCTGGTGACCACTGCGTTGCCGGGTGCTGGCACTGTGCCATGGGGGTGACACAGCCACATATGTGCAGCCCTTTGGAGGAAGCCTTTGGGGTGCTGGCTCCGAATCACTCCCTGTACCTACAAAATCGGGGAGTAAGCAACCTAAGAGTGTCCCTTTTCTGAAAAAAGACAGTGTGGATTTGTTGCCAGTGCAGCCTTCCTTCCAGTAGCAATACTGCCTGTGGTATCATGTATGGAGGCCTCAGGGCTCGCTCAGGGCTTGTCACGCAGAACTGCAGGCCTGACAGAGCAGAACTGCTCTCCTCTCCTCTCCTCTCCTCTCCTCTCCTCTCCTCTCCTCTCCTCTCCTCTCCTCTCCTCTCCTCTCCTGTCCGCCAGTCCAATATCAAAGAGACTGTTTGCCTGAAAGGACAGAGGGGTTTCAGTTCCAAAATCAATGTCAAGGCCATCTAACTACAATGAATGTTGTTTTATTTTATTTTATTGTTAATATATTAATTTACTTGATTTTATGTTATTTCATGTTATGTTATTTCATGTCCTTTTTTTCCCTTTGTGACTCTGTTTCAGAAGCCAGGCTCACAAGCATTAGCTCAAGGCCAAGTGTAGCCAGGAGTAGGCTGATGCATTCTTCAGTTTAGCATGAGAAAACATCCCTTGCAGGCTGGCAAAGGCAAGTCCCAGAGCTGCAGAGAGCAGCAGCAGGAATAGAGGCCAAGCTGTCTCCGGTTCCTGCAGAGGGAGAACCTTGACAAGGAGTTGTGGGACTGACCATGCACAAAAGAGGAAGAAGAAGAAGAAGAAGAAGAAGAAGAGGTGAGTGGTCCCGTGGCATCTTTTGCAAACCGTGACATGTAGCGATGACGAGCAGACTTTTTGCCTTCCACAACTTGTTTGGCTGCTATGCTTTTTGGCCAGGGATGCATGAGAAGCGCTCTGGTCCCTGCCAGGCGCTTGTATTGCCCGCAGGGAGAGCTGAGAAGTGGCAGCTGCGGCTGCCAGCATGGTGGAGCATGAGCAGCAGGCTCCCAGGCCAAATGGCCCAAGGAAACGGTGGCAAGGGGCCGTGCTGAGAACTGCAGAGGAAGGCAAAACCCCCCGGGGACCAGTGCCAATGTGCCCCGGGGCAAAAAATTCCTTGCTGAGCCCAGTGCTGGCCATGGGCTGTTCCCTGAGCATGTGAGCCAGACCTGGCTCCTTGTCCCACAGGCTGCTCATGCTTCCCAGGAGCTGCCCAAGCCCTATCCTCCCTTGAGCTGGAGCAATCTCGCGGACTTGCCAGAGTGCCCAAATGCCTCTGACCTGATGGACCTTGCGGGCAAGAATCCTTGCTGTCCCTGTGTAGGACACCAGTGGGTGTTCCAAAGCACTGCAAGCCCTTGCAAGCCCTTGCAAGCCCTCGACATCCTATCTCTTACGGCTCCTGAGCGTTGCTCAATAGGAGATGAGGATGGTGAGCTCTGCAGTGCTCCTCAAGAAGAAATTGCCTTGGTCTTGCCACTGCTATCCAGTTGAAAAGGATTTGCATGCATGAGCTGAGCTTGGAAGGTGGCCCTGCCAGCAGATTGTCTTGCAGCGGAGAACCTCCAGCAACCTCATGCAAGGTTTTCTTCCCTCAGGCCCTGGCCTGTGATTCCAGCAGCTCCTCAAGTGCTTCCTGTCCCATGTGTTGGGGCTGCCCCCGGGCCAGCTCTGGCAGTGGACATGGGAGGCTGCTCTTTTGGATCCTGCGTGAGGCCTGGTGATCACTGCGTTGCCGGGTGCTGGCATTGTGCCATGGGGGTGACACAGCCACATATGTGCAGCACTTTGGAGGAAGCCTTTGGGGTGCTGGCTCCGAATCACTCCCTGTACCTAGAAAATCGGGGAGTAAGCAACCTAAGAGTGTCCCTTTTCTGAAAAAAGACAGTGTGGATTTGTTGCCAGTGCAGCCTTCCTTCCAGTAGCAATACTGCCTGTGGTATCATGTATGGAGGCCTCAGGGCTCGCTCAGGGCTTGTCACGCAGAACTGCAGGCCTGACAGAGCAGAACTGCTCTCTTCTCCTCTCCTCTCCTCTCCTCTCCTCTCCTCTCCTCTCCTCTCCTCTCCTGACCTCTCCTCTCCTCTCCTCTCCTCTCCTCTCTTCTCCTCTCCTCTCCTGTCTGCCAGTCCAATATCAAAGAGACTGTTTGCCTGAAAAGACAGAGGGGTTTCAGTTCCAAAATCAATGTCAAGGACACCTAACTACAATGAATGTTATTTTATTTTATTTTGTTGTTAATTTATTAATTTACTTGATTTTATGTTATTTCATGTTATGTTATTTCATGTCCTTTTTTTCCCTTTGTGACTCTGTTTCAGAAGCCAGGCTCACAAGCATTAGCTCAAGGCCAAGTGTAGCCAGGAGTAGGCTCATGCATTCTTCAGTTTAGCATGAGAAAACATCCCTTGCAGGCTGGCAAAGGCAAGTCCCAGAGCTGCAGAGAGCAGCAGCAGGAATAGAGGCCAAGCTGTCCGCGGTTCCTGCAGAGGGAGAACCTTGACAAGGAGTTGTGGGACTGACCATGCACAAAAGAGGAAGAAGAAGAAGAAGAAGAAGAAGAGGTGAGTGGTCCCGTGGCATCTTTTGCAAAGCGTGGCACGTAGCGATGACGAGCAGACTTTTTGCCTTCCCCAACTTGTTTGGCTGCTGTGCTTCTTGGCCAGGGATGCATGAGAAGCGCTCTGGTCCCTGCCAGGCGCTTGTATTGCCCGCAGGGAGAGCTGAGAAGTGGCAGCTGCGGCTGCCAGCATGGTGGAGCATGAGCAGCAGGCTCCCAGGCCAAATGGCCCAAGGAAACGGTGGCAAGGGGCCGTGCTGAGAACTGCAGAGGAAGGCAAAAAGCCCCCGGGGACCAGTGCCAATGTGCCCCGGGGGAAAAAATTCCTTGCTGAGCCCAGTGCTGGCCATGGGCTGTTCCCTGAGCATGTGAGCCAGACCTGTCTCCTTGTCCCACAGGCTGCTCATGCTTCCCAGGAGCTGCCCAAGCCCTATCCTCCCTTGAGCTGGAGCAATCTCGCGGACTTGCCAGAGTGCCCAAATGCCTCTGACCTGATGGACCTTGTGGGCAAGTATCCTTGCTGTCCCTGTGTAGGACACCAGTGGGTGTTCCAAAGCACTGCAAGCCCTTGCAAGCCCTTGCAAGCCCTCGACATCCTATCTCTTATGGCTCCTGAGCGTTGCTCCGTAGGAGATGAGGATGGTGAGCTCTGCAGTGCTCCTCAAGAAGAAATTGCCTTGGTCTTGCCACTGCTATCCAGTTGAAAAGGATTTGCATGCATGAGCTGAGCTTGGAAGGTGGCCCTGCCAGCAGATTGTCTTGCAGCGGAGAACCTCCAGCAACCTCATGCAAGGTTTTCTTCCCTCAGGCCCTGGCCTGTGATTCCAGCAGCTCCTCAAGTGCTTCCTGTCCCATGTGTTGGGGCTGTCCCCGGGCCAGCTCTGGCAGTGGACACAGGAGGCTGCTCTTTTGGATCCTGCGTGGGGCCTGGTGCCCACTGCGTTGCTGGGTGCTGGCATTGTGCCATGGGGGTGACACAGCCACATATGTGCAGCCCTTTGGAGGAAGCCTTTGGGGTGCTGGCTCCAAATCAGTCCCTGTACCTACAACATAGGGGAGTAAGCAACCTAATAGAGTCCCTTTTTTGCAAAATACAGTGTGGATTTGTTGCCAGTGCAGCCTTACTTCCAGTAGCAATACTGCCTGTAGTATCATGTATGGAGGCCTCAGGGCTCGCTCAGGGCTTGTCACGCAGAACTGCAGGCCTGACAGAGCAGAACTGCTCTCCTCTCCTCTCCTTTCCTCTTCTCTCCTGTCCGCCAGTCCAATATCTAAGAGACTGTTTGCCTGAAAGGGCAGAGGGGTTTCAGTTCCAAAATCAATTTCAAGGACACATAACACAATGAATTTTGTTTTATTTTGTTGTTAATTTATTAATTTTCTTGATTTTATGTTCATTCATGTTATGTTTCTTCGTGTCATTTTTTTTCCCTTTGTGACTCTGTTTCAGAACCCGGGCTCACAAGCATTAGCTCAAGCCCAAGTGTAGCTAGAAGTAGGCTGAGGCATTCTTCAGTTTAGCCTGAGAAAAGATCCCTTGCAGGCTGGCAAAGGCAAGTCCCAGAGCTGCAGAGAGCAGCAGCAGGAATAGAGGCCAAGCTGTCCGCGGTTCCTGCAGAGGGAGAACCTTGACAAGGACTTGTGGGACTGACCGTGCACAAAAGAGGAGGAGGAAGAAGAAGAAGAAGAAGAAGAAGAAGAAGAAGAAGAAGAAGAAGAAGAAGAAGAGGAAGAAGAGGAAGAAGAGGTGAGTGGTACCGTGGCATCTCTTCCAAAGCGTGACATGTAGCGATGACAAGCAGACTTTTTGCCTTCCTCAACTTGTTTGGCTGCTGTGCTTCTTGGGCAGGGATGCATGAGAAGCGCTCTGGTCCCTGCCAGGCGCTTGTGTTACCTGCAGGGAGAGCTGAGAAGTGGCAGCTGCGGCTGCCAGCATGGTGGAGCATGAGCAGCCGGCTCCCAGGCCAAATGGCCCAAAGAAATGGTGGCAAGGGGCGGTGCTGAGAACTGCAGAGGAAGGCAAAAAACCGCCGGGGACCAGTGCCAATGTGCCCCGGGGGAAAAAGTTCCTTGCTGAGCCCAGTGCTGGCCATGGGCTGTTCCCTGAGCATGTGAGCCAGACCTGACTCCTTGTCCCACAGGCTGCTCATGCTTCCCAGGAGCTGCCCAAACCCTATCCTCCCTTGAGCTGGAGCTAGGTCGCGGACTTGCCAGAGTGCCCAAGTGCCTCTGAGCTGATAGACCTTGTGGGCAAGTATCCTTGCTGTCCCTGTGTAGGACACCAGTGGGTGTTCCAAAGCACTGCAAGCCCTTGCAAGCCCTTGCAAGCCCTCGACATCCTATCTCTTACAGCTCCTGAGCGTTGCTCTGTAGGAGATGAGGATGGTGAGCTCTGCAGTGCTCCTGAAGAAGGAATTGCCTTGGTCTTGCCACTGCTATCGAGTTGAAAAGGATTTGCATCCATGAGCCGAGCTTGGAAGGTGGCCCTGCCAGCAGATTGTCTTGCAGCGGAGAACCTCCAGCAGCCTCATGCAAGGTTTTCTTCCCTCAGCCCCTGGCCTGTGATTCCAGCAGCTCCTCAAGTGCTTCCTGTGAGATGTGCTGGGGCTGCCCCCGGGCCAGCTCTGGCAGTGGACACGGGAGGCTGCTCCTCTGGATCCTGCGTGGGGCCTGGTGACCACTGCGTTGCCGGGTGCTGGCATTGTGACATGGGGCTGACACAGCCGCATATGTGCAGCCCTTTGGAGGAAGCCTTTGGGGTGCTGGCTCCAAATCAGTCCCTGTACCTACAACATAGGGGAGTAAGCAACCTAATAGAGTCCCTTTTTTGCAAAATACAGTGTGGATTTGTTGCCAGTGCAGCCTTACTTCCAGTAGCAATACTGCCTGTAGTATCATGTATGGAGGCCTCAGGGCTCGCTCAGGGCTTGTCACGCAGAACTGCAGGCCTGACAGAGCAGAACTGCTCTCCTCTCCTCTCCTCTCCTCTCCTCTTCTCTCCTGTCCGCCAGTCCAATATCTAAGAGACTGTTTGCCTGAAAGGACAGAGGGGTTTCAGTTCCAAAATCAATTTCAAGGACACATAACACAATGAATTTTGTTTTATTTTGTTGTTAATTTATTAATTTTCTTGATTTTATGTTCATTCATGTTATGTTTCTTCGTGTCATTTTTTTTCCCTTTGTGACTCTGTTTCAGAACCCAGGCTCACAAGCATTAGCTCAAGCCCAAGTGTAGCTAGAAGTAGGCTGAGGCATTCTTCAGTTTAGCCTGAGAAAAGATCCCTTGCAGGCTGGCAAAGGCAAGTCCCAGAGCTGCAGAGAGCAGCAGCAGGAATAGAGGCCAAGCTGTCCGCGGTTCCTGCAGAGGGAGAACCTTGACAAGGACTTGTGGGACTGACCGTGCACAAAAGAGGAGGAAGAAGAAGAAGAAGAAGAAGAAGAAGAAGAAGAAGAAGAAGAAGAAGAAGAAGAAGAAGAAGAAGAAGAAGAAGAAGAAGAAGAAGAAGAAGAGGAAGAAGAGGAAGAAGAGGTGAGTGGTACCGTGGCATCTCTTCCAAAGCGTGACATGTAGCGATGACAAGCAGACTTTTTGCCTTCCACAACTTGTTTGGCTGCTGTGCTTCTTGGGCAGGGATGCATGAAAAGCGCTCTGGTCCCTGCCAGGCGCTTGTGTTACCTGCAGGGAGAGCTGAGAAGTGGCAGCTGCGGCTGCCAGCATGGTGGAGCATGAGCAGCCGGCTCCCAGGCCAAATGGCCCAAAGAAATGGTGGCAAGGGGCGGTGCTGAGAAGTGCAGAGGAAGGCAAAAAACCGCCGGGGACCAGTGCCAATGTGCCCCGGGGGAAAAAGTTCCTTGCTGAGCCCAGTGCTGGCCATGGGCTGTTCCCTGAGCATGTGAGCCAGACCTGACTCCTTGTCCCACAGGCTGCTCATGCTTCCCAGGAGCTGCCCAAGCCCTATCCTCCCTTGAGCTGGAGCTATCTCACGGACTTGCCAGAGTGCCGAAATGCCTCTGACCTGATGGACCTTGTGGGCAAGAATCCTTGCTGTCCCTGTGTAGGACACCAGTGGGTGTTCCAAAGCACTGCAAGCCCTTGCAAGCCCTTGCAAGCCCTCGACATCCTATCTCTTACAGCTCCTGAGCGTTGCTCTGTAGGAGATGAGGATGGTGAGCTCTGCAGTGCTCCTGAAGAAGGAATTGCCTTGGTCTTGCCACTGCTATCGAGTTGAAAAGGATTTGCATCCATGAGCCGAGCTTGGAAGGTGGCCCTGCCAGCAGATTGTCTTGCAGCGGAGAACCTCCAGCAGCCTCATGCAAGGTTTTCTTCCCTCAGCCCCTGGCCTGTGATTCCAGCAGCTCCTCAAGTGCTTCCTGTGAGATGTGCTGGGGCTGCCCCCGGGCCAGCTCTGGCAGTGGACACGGGAGGCTGCTCCTCTGGATCCTGCGTGGGGCCTGGTGACCACTTCGTCGCCGGGTGCTGGCATTGTGACATGGGGCTGACACAGCCGCATATGTGCAGCCCTTTGGAGGAAGCCTTTGGGGTGCTGGCTCCAAATCAGTCCCTGTACCTACAACATAGGGGAGTAAGCAACCTAATAGAGTCCCTTTTTTGCAAAATACAGTGTGGATTTGTTGCCAGTGCAGCCTTACTTCCAGTAGCAATACTGCCTGTAGTATCATGTATGGAGGCCTCAGGGCTCGCTCAGGGCTTGTCACGCAGAACTGCAGGCCTGACAGAGCAGAACTCCTCTCCTCTCCTCTCCTCTCCTCTCCTCTTCTCTCCTGTCCGCCAGTCCAATATCTAAGAGACTGTTTGCCTGAAAGGACAGAGGGGTTTCAGTTCCAAAATCAATTTCAAGGACACATAACACAATGAATTTTGTTTTATTTTGTTGTTAATTTATTAATTTTCTTGATTTTATGTTCATTCATGTTATGTTTCTTCGTGTCATTTTTTTTCCCTTTGTGACTCTGTTTCAGAACCCAGGCTCACAAGCATTAGCTCAAGCCCAAGTGTAGCTAGAAGTAGGCTGAGGCATTCTTCAGTTTAGCCTGAGAAAAGATCCCTTGCAGGCTGGCAAAGGCAAGTCCCAGAGCTGCAGAGAGCAGCAGCAGGAATAGAGGCCAAGCTGTCCGCGGTTCCTGCAGAGGGAGAACCTTGACAAGGACTTGTGGGACTGACCGTGCACAAAAGAGGAGGAAGAAGAAGAAGAAGAAGAAGAAGAAGAAGAAGAAGAAGGAGAAGAAGAAGAAGAAGAAGAAGAAGAAGAAGAAGAAGAAGAGGAAGAAGAGGAAGAAGAGGTGAGTGGTACCGTGGCATCTCTTCCAAAGCGTGACATGTAGCGATGACAAGCAGACTTTTTGCCTTCCACAACTTGTTTGGCTGCTGTGCTTCTTGGCCAGGGATGCATGAGAAGCGCTCTGGTCCCTGCCAGGCGCTTGTGTTACCTGCAGGGAGAGCTGAGAAGTGGCAGCTGCGGCTGCCAGCATGGTGGAGCATGAGCAGCCGGCTCCCAGGCCAAATGGCCCAAAGAAATGGTGGCAAGGGGCGGTGCTGAGAAGTGCAGAGGAAGGCAAAAAACCACCGGGGACCAGTGCCAATGTGCCCCGGGGGAAAAAGTTCCTTGCTGAGCCCAGTGCTGGCCATGGGCTGTTCCCTGAGCATGTGAGCCAGACCTGACTCCTTGTCCCACAGGCTGCTCATGCTTCCCAGGAGCTGCCCAAGCCCTATCCTCCCTTGAGCTGGAGCTAGGTCGCGGACTTGCCAGAGTGCCCAACTGCCTCTGAGCTGATAGACCTTGTGGGCAAGAATCCTTGCTGTCCCTGTGTAGGACACCAGTGGGTGTTCCAAAGCACTGCAAGCCCTTGCAAGCCCTTGCAAGGCCTCGACATCCTATCTCTTACAGCTCCTGAGCGTTGCTCTGTAGGAGATGAGGATGGTGAGCTCTGCAGTGCTCCTGAAGAAGGAATTGCCTTGGTCTTGCCACTGCTATCCAGTTGAAAAGGATTTGCATCCATGAGCCGAGCTTGGAAGGTGGCCCTGCCAGCAGATTGTCTTGCAGCGGAGAACCTCCAGCAGCCTCATGCAAGGTTTTCTTGCCTCAGGCCCTGGCCTGTGATTCCAGCAGCTCCTCAAGTGCTTCCTGTCAGATGTGCTGGGGCTGCCCCCGGGCCAGCTCTGGCAGTGGACACGGGAGGCTGCTCCTCTGGATCCTGCGTGGGGCCTGGTGACCACTGCGTTGCCGGGTGCTGGCATTGTGACATGGGGCTGACACAGCCGCATATGTGCAGCCCTTTGGAGGAAGCCTTTGGGGTGCTGGCTCCAAATCAGTCCCTGTACCTACAACATAGGGGAGTAAGCAACCTAATAGAGTCCCTTTTTTGCAAAATACAGTGTGGATTTGTTGCCAGTGCAGCCTTACTTCCAGTAGCAATACTGCCTGTAGTATCATGTATGGAGGCCTCAGGGCTCGCTCAGGGCTTGTCACGCAGAACTGCAGGCCTGACAGAGCAGAACTGCTCTCCTCTCCTCTCCTCTCCTCTTCTCTCCTGTCCGCCAGTCCAATATCTAAGAGACTGTTTGCCTGAAAGGACAGAGGGGTTTCAGTTCCAAAATCAATTTCAAGGACACATAACACAATGAATTTAATTTTATTTTGTTGTTAATTTATTAATTTTCTTGATTTTATGTTCATTCATGTTATGTTTCTTCGTGTCATTTTTTTTCCCTTTGTGACTCTGTTTCAGAACCCAGGCTCACAAGCATTAGCTCAAGCCCAAGTGTAGCTAGAAGTAGGCTGAGGCATTCTTCAGTTTAGCCTGAGAAAAGATCCCTTGCAGGCTGGCAAAGGCAAGTCCCAGAGCTGCAGAGAGCAGCAGCAGGAATAGAGGCCAAGCTGTCCGCGGTTCCTGCAGAGGGAGAACCTTGACAAGGACTTGTGGGACTGACCGTGCACAAAAGAGGAGGAAGAAGAAGAAGAAGAAGAAGAAGAAGAAGAAGAAGAAGAAGAAGAAGAAGAAGAAGAAGAAGAGGAAGAAGAGGAAGAAGAGGAAGAAGAGGTGAGTGGTACCGTGGCATCTCTTCCAAAGCGTGACATGTAGCGATGACGAGCAGACTTTTTGCCTTCCACAACTTGTTTGGCTGCTGTGCTTCTTGGGCAGGGATGCATGAGAAGCTCTCTGGTCCCTGCCAGGCGCTTGTGTTAGCTGCAGGGAGAGCTGAGAAGTGGCAGCTGCGGCTGCCAGCATGGTGGAGCATGAGCAGCTGGCTCCCAGGCCAAATGGCCCAAAGAAATGGTGGCAAGGGGCGGTGCTGAGAACTGCAAAGGAAGGCAAAAAAAACGCCGGGGACCAGTGCCAATGTGCCCCGGGGGAAAAAGTTCCTTGCTGAGCCCAGTGCTGGCCATGGGCTGTTGCCTGAGCATGTGAGCCAGACCTGGCTCCTTGTCCCACAGGCTGCTCATGCTTCCCAGGAGCTGCCCAAGCCCTATCCTCCCTTGAGCTGGAGCTAGGTCGCGGACTTGCCAGAGTGCCCAAGTGCCTCTGAGCTGATAGACCTTGTGGGCAAGAATCCTTGCTGTCCCTGTGTAGGACACCAGTGGGTGTTCCAAAGCACTGCAAGCCCTTGCAAGCCCTTGCAAGGCCTCGACATCCTATCTCTTACGGCTCCTGAGCGTTGCTCTGTAGGAGATGAGGATGGTGAGCTGTGCAGTGCTCCTCAAGAAGGAATTGCCTTGGTCTTGCCACTGCTATCCAGTTGAAAAGGATTTGCATCCATGAGCCAAGCTTGGAAGGTGGCCCTGCCAGCAGATTGTCTTGCAGCGGAGAACCTCCAGCAGCCTCATGCAAGGTTTTCTTCCCTCAGCCCCTGGCCTGTGATTCCAGCAGCTCCTCAAGTGCTTCCTGTGAGATGTGCTGGGGCTTCCCCCGGGCCAGCTCTGGCAGTGGACACGGGAGGCTGCTCCTCTGGATCCTGCGTGGGGCCTGGTGACCACTGCGTTGCCGGGTGCTGGCATTGTGACATGGGGCTGACACAGCCGCATATGTGCAGCCCTTTGGAGGAAGCCTTTGGGGTGCTGGCTCCAAATCAGTCCCTGTACCTACAACATAGGGGAGTAAGCAACCTAATAGAGTCCCTTTTTTGCAAAATACAGTGTGGATTTGTTGCCAGTGCAGCCTTACTTCCAGTAGCAATACTGCCTGTAGTATCATGTATGGAGGCCTCAGGGCTCGCTCAGGGCTTGTCACGCAGAACTGCAGGCCTGACAGAGCAGAACTGCTCTCCTCTCCTCTCCTCTCCTCTCCTCTCCTCTCCTCTTGTCTCCTGTCCGCCAGTCCAATATCTAAGAGACTGTTTGCCTGAAAGGACAGAGGGGTTTCAGTTCCAAAATCAATTTCAAGGACACATAACACAATGAATTTTGTTTTATTTTGTTGTTAATTTATTAATTTTCTTGATTTTATGTTCATTCATGTTATGTTTCTTCGTGTCATTTTTTTTCCCTTTGTGACTCTGTTTCAGAACCCGGGCTCACAAGCATTAGCTCAAGCCCAAGTGTAGCTAGAAGTAGGCTGAGGCATTCTTCAGTTTAGCCTGAGAAAAGATCCCTTGCAGGCTGGCAAAGGCAAGTCCCAGAGCTGCAGAGAGCAGCAGCAGGAATAGAGGCCAAGCTGTCCGCGGTTCCTGCAGAGGGAGAACCTTGACAAGGACTTGTGGGACTGACCGTGCACAAAAGAGGAGGAAGAAGAAGAAGAAGAAGAAGAAGAAGAAGAAGAAGAAGAAGAAGAAGAAGAAGAAGAAGAAGAAGAAGAAGAGGAAGAAGAGGAAGAAGAGGTGAGTGGTACCGTGGCATCTCTTCCAAAGCGTAACATTTAGCGATGACAAGCAGACTTTTTGCCTTCCACAACTTGTTTGGCTGCTGTGCTTCTTGGGCAGGGATGCATGAGAAGCGCTCTGGTCCCTGCCAGGCGCTTGTGTTACCTGCAGGGAGAGCTGAGAAGTGGCAGCTGCGGCTGCCAGCATGGTGGAGCATGAGCAGCCGGCTCCCAGGCCAAATGGCCCAAAGAAATGGTGGCAAGTGGCGGTGCTGAGAAGTGCAGAGGAAGGCAAAAAACCGCCGGGGACCAGTGCCAATGTGCCCCGGGGGAAAAAGTTCCTTGCTGAGCCCAGTGCTGGCCATGGGCTGTTCCCTGAGCATGTGAGCCAGACCTGGCTCCTTGTCCCACAGGCTGCTCATGCTTCCCAGGAGCTGCCCAAGCCCTATCCTCCCTTGAGCTGGAGCTAGGTCGCGGACTTGCCAGAGTGCCCAACTGCCTCTGAGCTGATAGACCTTGTGGGCAAGAATCCTTGCTGTCCCTGTGTAGGACACCAGTGGGTGTTCCAAAGCACTGCAAGCCCTTGCAAGCCCTCGACATCCTATCTCTTACGGCTCCTGAGCGTTGCTCTGTAGGAGATGAGGATGGTGAGCTCTGCAGTGCTCCTCAAGAAAGAATTGCCTTGGTCTTGCCACTGCTATCCAGTTGAAAAGGATTTGCATCCATGAGCCGAGCTTGGAAGGTGGCCCTGCCAGCAGATTGTCTTGCAGCGGAGAACCTCCAGCAGCCTCATGCAAGGTTTTCTTCCCTCAGCCCCTGGCCTGTGATTCCAGCAGCTCCTCAAGTGCTTCCTGTCAGATGTGCTGGGGCTGCCCCCGGGCCAGCTCTGGCAGTGGACACGGGAGGCTGCTCCTCTGGATCCTGCGTGGGGCCTGGTGACCACTGCGTTGCCGGGTGCTGGCATTGTGACATGGGGCTGACACAGCCGCATATGTGCAGCCCTTTGGAGGAAGCCTTTGGGGTGCTGGCTCCAAATCAGTCCCTGTACCTACAACATAGGGGAGTAAGCAACCTAATAGAGTCCCTTTTTTGCAAAAAGACAGTGTGGATTTGTTGCCAGTGGAGCCTTACTTCCAGTAGCAATACTGCCTGTAGTATCATGTATGGAGGCCTCAGGGCTCGCTCAGGGCTTGTCACGCAGAACTGCAGGCCTGACAGAGCAGAACTGCTCTCCTCTCCTCTCCTCTTCTCTCCTGTCCGCCAGTCCAATATCTAAGAGACTGTTTGCCTGAAAGGACAGAGGGGTTTCAGTTCCAAAATCAATTTCAAGGACACATAACACAATGAATTTTATTTTATTTTGTTGTTAATTTATTAATTTTCTTGATTTTATGTTCATTCATGTTATGTTTCTTCGTGTCATTTTTTTTCCCTTTGTGACTCTGTTTCAGAACCCAGGCTCACAAGCATTAGCTCAAGCCCAAGTGTAGCCAGGAGTAGGCTGAGGCATTCTTCACTTTAGCATGAGAAAAGATCCCTTGCAGGCTGGCAAAGGCAAGTCCCAGAGCTGCAGAGAGCAGCAGCAGGAATAGAGGCCAAGCTGTCCCCGGTTCCTGCAGAGGGAGAACCTTGACAAAGAGTTGTGGGACTGACCATGCACAAAAGAGGAGGAGGAAGAAGAAGAAGAAGAAGAAGAAGAGGTGAGTGGTCCCGTGGCATCTTTTCCAAAGCGTGACACGTAGCGATAACGAGCAGACTTTTTGCCTTCCACAACTTGTTTGGCTGCTGTGCTTCTTGGCCAGGGATGCATGAGAAGCGCTCTGGTCCCTGCCAGGCGCTTGTATTGCCCGCAGGGAGAGCTGAGAAGTGGCAGCTGCGGCTGCCAGCATGGTGGAGCATGAGCAGCAGGCTCCCAGGCCAAATGGCCCAAGGAAACGGTGGCAAGGGGCCGTGCTGAGAACTGCAGAGGAAGGCAAAACCCCCCGGGGACCAGTGCCAATGTGCCCCGGGGGAAAAAATTCCTTGCTGAGCCCAGTGCTGGCCATGGGCTGTTCCCTGAGCATGTGAGCCAGACCTGGCTCCTTGTCCCACAGGCTGCTCATGCTTCCCAGGAGCTGCCCAAGCCCTATCCTCCCTTGAGCTGGAGCAATCTCGCGGACTTGCCAGAATGCCCAAATGCCTCTGACCTGATGGACCTTGCGGGCAAGAATCCTTGCTGTCCCTGTGTAGGACACCAGTGGGTGTTCCAAAGCACTGCAAGCCCTTGCAAGCCCTTGCAAGCCCTCGACATCCTATCTCTTACGGCTCCTGAGCGTTGCTCCATAGGAGATGAGGATGGTGAGCTCTGCAGTGCTCCTCAAGAAGAAATTGCCTTGGTCTTGCCGCTGCTATCCAGTTGAAAAGGATTTGCATGCATGAGCTGAGCTTGGAAGGTGGCCCTGCCAGCAGATTGTCTTGCAGCGGAGAACCTCCAGCAACCTCATGCAAGGTTTTCTTCCCTCAGGCCCTGGCCTGTGATTCCAGCAGCTCCTCAAGTGCTTCCTGTCCCATGTGTTGGGGCTGCCCCCGGGCCAGCTCTGGCAGTGCAAACAGGAGGCTGCTCTTTTGGATCCTGCGTGGGGCCTGGTGACCACTGCGTTGCCAGGTGCTGGCATTGTGACATGGGGGTGACACAGCCACATATATGCAGCCCTTTCGAGGAAGCCTTTGGGGTGCTGGCTCCAAATCAGTCCCTGTACCTACAAAATCGGGGAGTAAGCAACCTAAGAGTGTCCCTTTTCTGCAAAAATACAGTGTGGATTTGTTGCCAGTGCAGCCTTCCTTCCAGTAGCAATACTGCCTGTGGTATCATGTATGGAGGCCTCAGGGCTCGCTCAGGGCTTGTCACGCAGAACTGCAGGCCTGACAGAGCAGAACTGCTCTCCTCTCCTCTCCTCTCCTCTCCTCTCCTCTCCTCTCCTGTCCGCCAGTCCAATATCAAAGAGACTGTTTGCCTGAAAGGACAGAGGGGTTTCTGTTCCAAAATCAATGTCAAGGACACCTAACTACAATGAATGTTATTTTATTTTATTTTGTTGTTAATTTATTAATTTACTAGATTTTATGTTATTTCATGTTATGTTATTTCATGTCCTTTTTTTCCCTTTGTGACTCTGTTTCAGAAGCCAGGCTCACAAGCATTAGCTCAAGCCCAAGTGTAGCCAGGAGTAGGCTGATGCATTCTTCCGTGTAACATGAGAAAACATCCCTTGCAGGCTGGCAAAGGCAAGTCCCAGAGCTGCAGAGAGCAGCAGCAGGAATAGAGGCCAAGCTGTCCCCGGTTCCTGCAGAGGGAGAACCTTGACAAGGAGTTGTGGGACTGACCATGCACAAAAGAGGAAGAAGAAGAAGAAGAAGAAGAAGAAGAGGTGAGTGGTCCCATGGCATCTTTTCCAAAGCGTGATACGTAGCGATAACGAGCAGACTTTTTGCCTTCCACAACTTGTTTGGCTGCTGTGCTTCTTGGCCAGGGATGCATGAGAAGCGCTCTGGTCCCTGCCAGGCGCTTGTATTGCCCGCAGGGAGAGCTGAGAAGTGGCAGCTGCGGCTGCCAGCATGGTGGAGCATGAGCAGCAGGCTCCCAGGCCAAATGGCCCAAGGAAACGGTGGCAAGTGGCCGTGCTGAGAACTGCAGAGGAAGGCAAAACCCCCCGGGGACCAGTGCCAATGTGCCCCGGGGGAAAAAATTCCTTGCTGAGCCCAGTGCTGGCCATGGGCTGTTCCCTGAGCATGTGAGCCAGATCTGGCTCCTTATCCCACAGGCTGCTCGTGCTTCCCAGGAGCTGCCCAAGCCCTATCCTCCCTTGAGCTGGAGCAATCTCGCGGACTTGCCAGAATGCCCAAATGCCTCTGACCTGATGGACCTTGTGGGCAAGAATCCTTGCTGTCCCTGTGTAGGACACCAGTGGGTGTTCCAAAGCACTGCAAGCCCTTGCAAGCCCTTGCAAGCCCTCGACATCCTATCTCTTACGGCTCCTGAGCATTGCTCCGTAGGAGATGAGGATGGTGAGCTCTGCAGTGCTCCTCAAGAAGAAATTGCCTTGGTCTTGCCACTGCTATCCAGTTGAAAAGGATTTGCATGCATGAGCTGAGCTTGGAAGGTGGCCCTGCCAGTAGGTTGTCTTGCAGCGGAGAACCTCCAGCAACCTCATGCAAGGTTTTCTTCCCTCAGGCCCTGGCCTGTGATTCCAGCAGCTCCTCAAGTGCTTCCTGTCCCATGTGTTGGGGCTGCCCCCGGGCCAGCTCTGGCAGTGCAAACAGGAGGCTGCTCTTTTGGATCCTGCGTGGGGCCTGGTGACCACTGCGTTGCCGGGTGCTGGCATTGTGACATGGGGGTGACACAGCCACATATATGCAGCCCTTTGGAGGAAGCCTTTGGGGTGCTAGCTCCGAATCACTCCCTGTACCTACAAAATAGGGGAGTAAGCAACCTAAGAGTGTCCCTTTTCTGCAAAAAGACAGTGTGGATTTGTTGCCAGTGCAGCCTTCCTTCCAGTAGCAATACTGCCTGTGGTATCATGTATGGAGGCCTCAGGGCTCGCTCAGGGCTTGTCACGCAG
This sequence comes from Caloenas nicobarica, assembly GCF_036013445.1. NCBI lineage: Eukaryota > Metazoa > Chordata > Aves > Columbiformes > Columbidae > Caloenas > Caloenas nicobarica. Next base: position 1,430,222 of record NC_088259.1, read on the forward strand.
AACTGCAGGCCTGACAGAGCAGAACTGCTCTCCTCTCCTCTCCTCTCCTCTCCTCTCCTCTCCTGTCCGCCAGTCCAATATCAAAGAGACTGTTTGCCTGAAAGGACAGAGGGGTTTCAGTTCCAAAATCAATGTCAAGGACACCTAACTACAATGAATGTTATTTTATTTTATTTTGTTGTTAATTTATTAATTTACTTGATTTTATGTTATTTCATGTTATGTTATTTCATGTCCTTTTTTTCCCTTTGTGACTCTGTTTCAGAAGCCAGGCTCACAAGCATTAGCTCAAGCCCAAGTGTAGCCAGGAGTAGGCTGATGCATTCTTCACTTTAGCATGAGAAAACATCCCTTGCAGGCTGGCAAAGGCAAGTCCCAGAGCTGCAGAGAGCAGCAGCAGGAATAGAGGCCAAGCTGTCCCCGGTTCCTGCAGAGGGAGAACCTTGACAAGGAGTTGTGGGACTGACCATGCACAAAAGAGGAAGAAGAAGAAGAAGAAGAAGAAGAAGAGGTGAGTGGTACCGTGAAATCTTTTCCAAAGCGTGACACGTAGCGATGGCGAGCAGACTTTTTGCCTTCCACAACTTGTTTGGCTGCTGTGCTTCTTGGCCAGGGATGCATGAGAAGCGCTCTGGTCCCTGCCAGGTGCTTGTATTGCCCGCAGGGAGAGCTGAGAAGTGGCAGCTGCGGCTGCCAGCATGGTGGAGCATGAGCAGCAGGCTCCCAGGCCAAATGGCCCAAGGAAACGGTGGCAAGTGGCCGTGCTGAGAACTGCAGAGGAAGGCAAAACCCCCCGGGGACCAGTGCCAATGTGCCCCGGGGGAAAAAATTCCTTGCTGAGCCCAGTGCTGGCCATGGGCTGTTCCCGGAGCATGTGAGCCAGACCTGGCTCCTTGTCCCACAGGCTGCTCATGCTTCCCAGGAGCTGCCCAAGCCCTATCCTCCCTTGAGCTGGAGCAATCTCGCGGACTTGCCAGAATGCCCAAATGCCTCTGACCTGATGGACCTTGCGGGCAAGAATCCTTGCTGTCCCTGTGTAGGACACCAGTGGGTGTTCCAAAGCACTGCAAGCCCTTGCAAGCCCTTGCAAGCCCTCGACATCCTATCTCTTATGGCTCCTGAGCGTTGCTCCGTAGGAGATGAGGATGGTGAGCTCTGCAGTGCTCCTCAAGAAGAAATTGCCTTGGTCTTGCCGCTGCTATCCAGTTGAAAAGGATTTGCATGCATGAGCTGAGCTTGGAAGGTGGCCCTGCCAGCAGATTTTCTTGCAGCAGAGAACCTCCAGCAACCTCATGCAAGGTTTTCTTGCCTCAGGCCCTGGCCTGTGATTCCAGCAGCTCCTCAAGTGCTTCCTGTCCCATGTGTTGGGGCTGCCCCCGGGCCAGCTCTGGCAGTGGACACGGGAGGCTGCTCTTTTGGATCCTGCGTGGGGCCTGGTGACCACTGCGTTGCCAGGTGCTGGCATTGTGACATGGGGGTGACACAGCCACATATGTGCAGCCCTTTGGAGGAAGCCTTTGGGGTGCTGGCTCCGAATCACTCCCTGTTCCTACAAAATAGGGGAGTAAGCAAGCTAAGATTGTCCCTTTTCTGAAAAAAGACAGTGTGGATTTGTTGCCAGTGCAGCCTTCCTTCCAGTAGCAATACTGCCTGTGGTATCATGTATGGAGGCCTCAGGGCTCGCTCAGGGCTTGTCACGCAGAACTGCAGGCCTGACAGAGCAGAACTGCTCTCCTCTCCTCTCCTCTCCTCTCCTCTCCTCTCCTCTCCTGTCCGCCAGTCCAATATCAAAGAGACTGTTTGCCTGAAAGGACAGAGGGGTTTCAGTTCCAAAATCAATGTCAAGGACACCTAACTACAATGAATGTTATTTTATTTTATTTTGTTGTTAATTTATTAATTTACTTGATTTTATGTTATTTCATGTTATGTTATTTCATGTCCTTTTTTTCCCTTTGTGACTCTGTTTCAGAAGCCAGGCTCACAAGCATTAGCTCAAGGCCAAGTGTAGCCAGGAGTAGGCTGATGCATTCTTCCGTGTAACATGAGAAAACATCCCTTGCAGGCTGGCAAAGGCAAGTCCCAGAGCTGCAGAGAGCAGCAGCAGGAATAGAGGCCAAGCTGTCCCCGGTTCCTGCAGAGGGAGAACCTTGACAAGGAGTTGTGGGACTGACCATGCACAAAAGAGGAAGAAGAAGAAGAAGAAGAAGAAGAAGAAGAGGTGAGTGGTCCCGTGGCATCTTTTCCAAAGCGTGACACGTAGCGATGGCGAGCAGACTTTTTGCCTTCCACAACTTGTTTGGCTGCTGTGCTTCTTGGCCAGGGATGCATGAGAAGCGCTCTGGTCCCTGCCAGGCGCTTGTATTGCCCGCAGGGAGAGCTGAGAAGTGGCAGCTGCGGCTGCCAGCATGGTGGAGCATGAGCAGCCGGCTCCCAGGCCAAATGGCCCAAGGAAACGGTGGCAAGGGGCCGTGCTGAGAACTGCAGAGGAAGGCAAAACCCCCCGGGGACCAGTGCCAATGTGCCCCGGGGGAAAAAATTCCTTGCTGAGCCCAGTGCTGGCCATGGGCTGTTCCCGGAGCATGTGAGCCAGACCTGGCTCCTTGTCCCACAGGCTGCTCATGCTTCCCAGGAGCTGCCCAAGCCCTATCCTCCCTTGAGCTGGAGCAATCTCGCGGACTTGCCAGAATGCCCAAATGCCTCTGACCTGATGGACCTTGCGGGCAAGAATCCTTGCTGTCCCTGTGTAGGACACCAGTGGGTGTTCCAAAGCACTGCAAGCCCTTGCAAGCCCTTGCAAGCCCTCGACATCCTATCTCTTATGGCTCCTGAGCATTGCTCCGTAGGAGATGAGGATGGTGAGCTCTGCAGTGCTCCTCAAGAAGAAATTGCCTTGGTCTTGCCACTGCTATCCAGTTGAAAAGGATTTGCATGCATGAGCTGAGCTTGGAAGGTGGCCCTGCCAGCAGATTTTCTTGCAGCAGAGAACCTCCAGCAACCTCATGCAAGGTTTTCTTGCCTCAGGCCCTGGCCTGTGATTCCAGCAGCTCCTCAAGTGCTTCCTGTCCCATGTGTTGGGGCTGCCCCCGGGCCAGCTCTGGCAGTGCAAACAGGAGGCTGCTCTTTTGGATCCTGCGTGGGGCCTGGTGACCACTGCGTTGCCAGGTGCTGGCATTGTGACATGGGGGTGACACAGCCACATATATGCAGCCCTTTCGAGGAAGCCTTTGGGGTGCTGGCTCCAAATCAGTCCCTGTACCTACAAAATCGGGGAGTAAGCAACCTAAGAGTGTCCCTTTTCTGCAAAAATACAGTGTGGATTTGTTGCCAGTGCAGCCTTCCTTCCAGTAGCAATACTGCCTGTGGTATCATGTATGGAGGCCTCAGGGCTCGCTCAGGGCTTGTCACGCAGAACTGCAGGCCTGACAGAGCAGAACTGCTCTCCTCTCCTCTCCTCTCCTCTCCTCTCCTCTCCTCTCCTGTCCGCCAGTCCAATATCAAAGAGACTGTTTGCCTGAAAGGACAGAGGGGTTTCTGTTCCAAAATCAATGTCAAGGACACCTAACTACAATGAATGTTATTTTATTTTATTTTGTTGTTAATTTATTAATTTACTAGATTTTATGTTATTTCATGTTATGTTATTTCATGTCCTTTTTTTCCCTTTGTGACTCTGTTTCAGAAGCCAGGCTCACAAGCATTAGCTCAAGCCCAAGTGTAGCCAGGAGTAGGCTGATGCATTCTTCCGTGTAACATGAGAAAACATCCCTTGCAGGCTGGCAAAGGCAAGTCCCAGAGCTGCAGAGAGCAGCAGCAGGAATAGAGGCCAAGCTGTCCCCGGTTCCTGCAGAGGGAGAACCTTGACAAGGAGTTGTGGGACTGACCATGCACAAAAGAGGAAGAAGAAGAAGAAGAAGAAGAAGAAGAGGTGAGTGGTCCCATGGCATCTTTTCCAAAGCGTGATACGTAGCGATAACGAGCAGACTTTTTGCCTTCCACAACTTGTTTGGCTGCTGTGCTTCTTGGCCAGGGATGCATGAGAAGCGCTCTGGTCCCTGCCAGGCGCTTGTATTGCCCGCAGGGAGAGCTGAGAAGTGGCAGCTGCGGCTGCCAGCATGGTGGAGCATGAGCAGCAGGCTCCCAGGCCAAATGGCCCAAGGAAACGGTGGCAAGTGGCCGTGCTGAGAACTGCAGAGGAAGGCAAAACCCCCCGGGGACCAGTGCCAATGTGCCCCGGGGGAAAAAATTCCTTGCTGAGCCCAGTGCTGGCCATGGGCTGTTCCCTGAGCATGTGAGCCAGATCTGGCTCCTTATCCCACAGGCTGCTCGTGCTTCCCAGGAGCTGCCCAAGCCCTATCCTCCCTTGAGCTGGAGCAATCTCGCGGACTTGCCAGAATGCCCAAATGCCTCTGACCTGATGGACCTTGTGGGCAAGAATCCTTGCTGTCCCTGTGTAGGACACCAGTGGGTGTTCCAAAGCACTGCAAGCCCTTGCAAGCCCTTGCAAGCCCTCGACATCCTATCTCTTACGGCTCCTGAGCATTGCTCCGTAGGAGATGAGGATGGTGAGCTCTGCAGTGCTCCTCAAGAAGAAATTGCCTTGGTCTTGCCACTGCTATCCAGTTGAAAAGGATTTGCATGCATGAGCTGAGCTTGGAAGGTGGCCCTGCCAGTAGGTTGTCTTGCAGCGGAGAACCTCCAGCAACCTCATGCAAGGTTTTCTTCCCTCAGGCCCTGGCCTGTGATTCCAGCAGCTCCTCAAGTGCTTCCTGTCCCATGTGTTGGGGCTGCCCCCGGGCCAGCTCTGGCAGTGCAAACAGGAGGCTGCTCTTTTGGATCCTGCGTGGGGCCTGGTGACCACTGCGTTGCCGGGTGCTGGCATTGTGACATGGGGGTGACACAGCCACATATATGCAGCCCTTTGGAGGAAGCCTTTGGGGTGCTAGCTCCGAATCACTCCCTGTACCTACAAAATAGGGGAGTAAGCAACCTAAGAGTGTCCCTTTTCTGCAAAAAGACAGTGTGGATTTGTTGCCAGTGCAGCCTTCCTTCCAGTAGCAATACTGCCTGTGGTATCATGTATGGAGGCCTCAGGGCTCGCTCAGGGCTTGTCACGCAGAACTGCAGGCCTGACAGAGCAGAACTGCTCTCCTCTCCTCTCCTCTCCTCTCCTCTCCTCTCCTGTCCGCCAGTCCAATATCAAAGAGACTGTTTGCCTGAAAGGACAGAGGGGTTTCAGTTCCAAAATCAATGTCAAGGACACCTAACTACAATGAATGTTATTTTATTTTATTTTGTTGTTAATTTATTAATTTACTTGATTTTATGTTATTTCATGTTATGTTATTTCATGTCCTTTTTTTCCCTTTGTGACTCTGTTTCAGAAGCCAGGCTCACAAGCATTAGCTCAAGCCCAAGTGTAGCCAGGAGTAGGCTGATGCATTCTTCACTTTAGCATGAGAAAACATCCCTTGCAGGCTGGCAAAGGCAAGTCCCAGAGCTGCAGAGAGCAGCAGCAGGAATAGAGGCCAAGCTGTCCCCGGTTCCTGCAGAGGGAGAACCTTGACAAGGAGTTGTGGGACTGACCATGCACAAAAGAGGAAGAAGAAGAAGAAGAAGAAGAAGAAGAGGTGAGTGGTACCGTGAAATCTTTTCCAAAGCGTGACACGTAGCGATGGCGAGCAGACTTTTTGCCTTCCACAACTTGTTTGGCTGCTGTGCTTCTTGGCCAGGGATGCATGAGAAGCGCTCTGGTCCCTGCCAGGTGCTTGTATTGCCCGCAGGGAGAGCTGAGAAGTGGCAGCTGCGGCTGCCAGCATGGTGGAGCATGAGCAGCAGGCTCCCAGGCCAAATGGCCCAAGGAAACGGTGGCAAGTGGCCGTGCTGAGAACTGCAGAGGAAGGCAAAACCCCCCGGGGACCAGTGCCAATGTGCCCCGGGGGAAAAAATTCCTTGCTGAGCCCAGTGCTGGCCATGGGCTGTTCCCGGAGCATGTGAGCCAGACCTGGCTCCTTGTCCCACAGGCTGCTCATGCTTCCCAGGAGCTGCCCAAGCCCTATCCTCCCTTGAGCTGGAGCAATCTCGCGGACTTGCCAGAATGCCCAAATGCCTCTGACCTGATGGACCTTGCGGGCAAGAATCCTTGCTGTCCCTGTGTAGGACACCAGTGGGTGTTCCAAAGCACTGCAAGCCCTTGCAAGCCCTTGCAAGCCCTCGACATCCTATCTCTTATGGCTCCTGAGCGTTGCTCCGTAGGAGATGAGGATGGTGAGCTCTGCAGTGCTCCTCAAGAAGAAATTGCCTTGGTCTTGCCGCTGCTATCCAGTTGAAAAGGATTTGCATGCATGAGCTGAGCTTGGAAGGTGGCCCTGCCAGCAGATTTTCTTGCAGCAGAGAACCTCCAGCAACCTCATGCAAGGTTTTCTTGCCTCAGGCCCTGGCCTGTGATTCCAGCAGCTCCTCAAGTGCTTCCTGTCCCATGTGTTGGGGCTGCCCCCGGGCCAGCTCTGGCAGTGGACACGGGAGGCTGCTCTTTTGGATCCTGCGTGGGGCCTGGTGACCACTGCGTTGCCAGGTGCTGGCATTGTGACATGGGGGTGACACAGCCACATATGTGCAGCCCTTTGGAGGAAGCCTTTGGGGTGCTGGCTCCGAATCACTCCCTGTTCCTACAAAATAGGGGAGTAAGCAAGCTAAGATTGTCCCTTTTCTGAAAAAAGACAGTGTGGATTTGTTGCCAGTGCAGCCTTCCTTCCAGTAGCAATACTGCCTGTGGTATCATGTATGGAGGCCTCAGGGCTCGCTCAGGGCTTGTCACGCAGAACTGCAGGCCTGACAGAGCAGAACTGCTCTCCTCTCCTCTCCTCTCCTCTCCTCTCCTCTCCTCTCCTGTCCGCCAGTCCAATATCAAAGAGACTGTTTGCCTGAAAGGACAGAGGGGTTTCAGTTCCAAAATCAATGTCAAGGACACCTAACTACAATGAATGTTATTTTATTTTATTTTGTTGTTAATTTATTAATTTACTTGATTTTATGTTATTTCATGTTATGTTATTTCATGTCCTTTTTTTCCCTTTGTGACTCTGTTTCAGAAGCCAGGCTCACAAGCATTAGCTCAAGGCCAAGTGTAGCCAGGAGTAGGCTGATGCATTCTTCCGTGTAACATGAGAAAACATCCCTTGCAGGCTGGCAAAGGCAAGTCCCAGAGCTGCAGAGAGCAGCAGCAGGAATAGAGGCCAAGCTGTCCCCGGTTCCTGCAGAGGGAGAACCTTGACAAGGAGTTGTGGGACTGACCATGCACAAAAGAGGAAGAAGAAGAAGAAGAAGAAGAAGAAGAAGAGGTGAGTGGTCCCGTGGCATCTTTTCCAAAGCGTGACACGTAGCGATGGCGAGCAGACTTTTTGCCTTCCACAACTTGTTTGGCTGCTGTGCTTCTTGGCCAGGGATGCATGAGAAGCGCTCTGGTCCCTGCCAGGCGCTTGTATTGCCCGCAGGGAGAGCTGAGAAGTGGCAGCTGCGGCTGCCAGCATGGTGGAGCATGAGCAGCCGGCTCCCAGGCCAAATGGCCCAAGGAAACGGTGGCAAGGGGCCGTGCTGAGAACTGCAGAGGAAGGCAAAACCCCCCGGGGACCAGTGCCAATGTGCCCCGGGGGAAAAAATTCCTTGCTGAGCCCAGTGCTGGCCATGGGCTGTTCCCGGAGCATGTGAGCCAGACCTGGCTCCTTGTCCCACAGGCTGCTCATGCTTCCCAGGAGCTGCCCAAGCCCTATCCTCCCTTGAGCTGGAGCAATCTCGCGGACTTGCCAGAATGCCCAAATGCCTCTGACCTGATGGACCTTGCGGGCAAGAATCCTTGCTGTCCCTGTGTAGGACACCAGTGGGTGTTCCAAAGCACTGCAAGCCCTTGCAAGCCCTTGCAAGCCCTCGACATCCTATCTCTTATGGCTCCTGAGCATTGCTCCGTAGGAGATGAGGATGGTGAGCTCTGCAGTGCTCCTCAAGAAGAAATTGCCTTGGTCTTGCCACTGCTATCCAGTTGAAAAGGATTTGCATGCATGAGCTGAGCTTGGAAGGTGGCCCTGCCAGCAGATTTTCTTGCAGCAGAGAACCTCCAGCAACCTCATGCAAGGTTTTCTTGCCTCAGGCCCTGGCCTGTGATTCCAGCAGCTCCTCAAGTGCTTCCTGTCCCATGTGTTGGGGCTGCCCCCGGGCCAGCTCTGGCAGTGGACACGGGAGGCTGCTCTTTTGGATCCTGCGTGGGGCCTGGTGACCACTGCGTTGCCAGGTGCTGGCATTGTGACATGGGGGTGACACAGCCACATATGTGCAGCCCTTTGGAGGAAGCCTTTGGGGTGCTGGCTCCGAATCACTCCCTGTTCCTACAAAATAGGGGAGTAAGCAACCGAAGAGTGTCCCTTTTCTGAAAAAAGACAGTGTGGATTTGTTGCCAGTGCAGCCTTCCTTCCAGTAGCAATACTGCCTGTGGTATCATGTATGGAGGCCTCAGGGCTCGCTCAGGGCTTGTCACGCAGAACTGCAGGCCTGACAGAGCAGAACTGCTCTCCTCTCCTCTCCTCTCCTCTCCTCTCCTGTCCGCCAGTCCAATATCAAAGAGACTGTTTGCCTGAAAGGACAGAGGGGTTTCCGTTCCAAAATCAATGTCAAGGACCCCTAACTACAATGAATTTTATTTTATTTTATTTTGTTGTTAATTTATTAATTTACTTGATTTTATGTTATTTCATGTTATGTTATTTCATGTCCTTTTTTTCCCTTTGTGACTCTGTTTCAGAAGCCAGGCTCACAAGCATTAGCTCAAGCCCAAGTGTAGCCAGGAGTAGGCTGATGCATTCTTCAGTTTAGCATGAGAAAACATCCCTTGCAGGCTAGCAAAGGCAAGTCCCAGAGCTGCAGAGAGCAGCAGCAGGAATAGAGGCCAAGCTGTCCCCGGTTCCTGCAGAGGGAGAACCTTGACAAGGAGTTGTGGGACTGACCATGCACAAAAGAGGAAGAAGAAGAAGAAGAAGAAGAAGAAGAGGTGAGTGGTACCGTGGCATCTTTTCCAAAGTGTGACACGTAGCGATGGCGAGCAGACTTTTTGCCTTCCACAACTTGTTTGGCTGCTGTGCTTCTTGGCCAGGGATGCATGAGAAGCGCTCTGGTCCCTGCCAGGTGCTTGTATTGCCCGCAGGGAGAGCTGAGAAGTGGCAGCTGCGGCTGCCAGCATGGTGGAGCATGAGCAGCAGGCTCCCAGGCCAAATGGCCCAAGGAAACGGTGGCAAGTGGCCGTGCTGAGAACTGCAGAGGAAGGCAAAACCCCCCGGGGACCAGTGCCAATGTGCCCCGGGGGAAAAAATTCCTTGCTGAGCCCAGTGCTGGCCATGGGCTGTTCCCGGAGCATGTGAGCCAGACCTGGCTCCTTGTCCCACAGGCTGCTCATGCTTCCCAGGAGCTGCCCAAGCCCTATCCTCCCTTGAGCTGGAGCAATCTCGCGGACTTGCCAGAATGCCCAAATGCCTCTGACCTGATGGACCTTGCGGGCAAGAATCCTTGCTGTCCCTGTGTAGGACACCAGTGGGTGTTCCAAAGCACTGCAAGCCCTTGCAAGCCCTTGCAAGCCCTCGACATCCTATCTCTTATGGCTCCTGAGCGTTGCTCCGTAGGAGATGAGGATGGTGAGCTCTGCAGTGCTCCTCAAGAAGAAATTGCCTTGGTCTTGCCGCTGCTATCCAGTTGAAAAGGATTTGCATGCATGAGCTGAGCTTGGAAGGTGGCCCTGCCAGCAGATTTTCTTGCAGCAGAGAACCTCCAGCAACCTCATGCAAGGTTTTCTTCCCTCAGGCCCTGGCCTGTGATTCCAGCAGCTCCTCAAGTGCTTCCTGTCCCATGTGTTGGGGCTGCCCCCGGGCCAGCTCTGGCAGTGGACACGGGAGGCTGCTCTTTTGGATCCTGCGTGGGGCCTGGTGACCACTGCGTTGCCAGGTGCTGGCATTGTGACATGGGGGTGACACAGCCACATATGTGCAGCCCTTTGGAGGAAGCCTTTGGGGTGCTGGCTCCGAATCACTCCCTGTTCCTACAAAATAGGGGAGTAAGCAAGCTAAGATTGTCCCTTTTCTGAAAAAAGACAGTGTGGATTTGTTGCCAGTGCAGCCTTCCTTCCAGTAGCAATACTGCCTGTGGTATCATGTATGGAGGCCTCAGGGCTCGCTCAGGGCTTGTCACGCAGAACTGCAGGCCTGACAGAGCAGAACTGCTCTCCTCTCCTCTCCTCTCCTCTCCTCTCCTCTCCTCTCCTGTCCGCCAGTCCAATATCAAAGAGACTGTTTGCCTGAAAGGACAGAGGGGTTTCAGTTCCAAAATCAATGTCAAGGACACCTAACTACAATGAATGTTATTTTATTTTATTTTGTTGTTAATTTATTAATTTACTTGATTTTATGTTATTTCATGTTATGTTATTTCATGTCCTTTTTTTCCCTTTGTGACTCTGTTTCAGAAGCCAGGCTCACAAGCATTAGCTCAAGCCCAAGTGTAGCCAGGAGTAGGCTGATGCATTCTTCCGTGTAACATGAGAAAACATCCCTTGCAGGCTGGCAAAGGCAAGTCCCAGAGCTGCAGAGAGCAGCAGCAGGAATAGAGGCCAAGCTGTCCCCGGTTCCTGCAGAGGGAGAACCTTGACAAGGAGTTGTGGGACTGACCATGCACAAAAGAGGAAGAAGAAGAAGAAGAAGAAGAAGAAGAAGAGGTGAGTGGTCCCGTGGCATCTTTTCCAAAGCGTGACACGTAGCGATGGCGAGCAGACTTTTTGCCTTCCCCAACTTGTTTGGCTGCTGTGCTTCTTGGCCAGGGATGCATGAGAAGCGCTCTGGTCCCTGCCAGGCGCTTGTATTGCCCGCAGGGAGAGCTGAGAAGTGGCAGCTGCGGCTGCCAGCATGGTGGAGCATGAGCAGCAGGCTCCCAGGCCAAATGGCCCAAGGAAACGGTGGCAAGGGGCCGTGCTGAGAACTGCAGAGGAAGGCAAAACCCCCCGGGGACCAGTGCCAATGTGCCCCGGGGGAAAAAATTCCTTGCTGAGCCCAGTGCTGGCCATGGGCTGTTCCCGGAGCATGTGAGCCAGACCTGGCTCCTTGTCCCACAGGCTGCTCATGCTTCCCAGGAGCTGCCCAAGCCCTATCCTCCCTTGAGCTGGAGCAATCTCGCGGACTTGCCAGAATGCCCAAATGCCTCTGACCTGATGGACCTTGCGGGCAAGAATCCTTGCTGTCCCTGTGTAGGACACCAGTGGGTGTTCCAAAGCACTGCAAGCCCTTGCAAGCCCTTGCAAGCCCTCGACATCCTATCTCTTATGGCTCCTGAGCATTGCTCCGTAGGAGATGAGGATGGTGAGCTCTGCAGTGCTCCTCAAGAAGAAATTGCCTTGGTCTTGCCACTGCTATCCAGTTGAAAAGGATTTGCATGCATGAGCTGAGCTTGGAAGGTGGCCCTGCCAGCAGATTTTCTTGCAGCAGAGAACCTCCAGCAACCTCATGCAAGGTTTTCTTGCCTCAGGCCCTGGCCTGTGATTCCAGCAGCTCCTCAAGTGCTTCCTGTCCCATGTGTTGGGGCTGCCCCCGGGCCAGCTCTGGCAGTGGACACGGGAGGCTGCTCTTTTGGATCCTGCGTGGGGCCTGGTGACCACTGCGTTGCCAGGTGCTGGCATTGTGACATGGGGGTGACACAGCCACATATGTGCAGCCCTTTGGAGGAAGCCTTTGGGGTGCTGGCTCCGAATCACTCCCTGTACCTACAAAATAGGGGAGTAAGCAAGCTAAGAGTGTCCCTTTTCTGAAAAAAGACAGTGTGGATTTGTTGCCAGTGCAGCCTTCCTTCCAGTAGCAATACTGCCTGTGGTATCATGTATGGAGGCCTCAGGGCTCGCTCAGGGCTTGTCACGCAGAACTGCAGGCCTGACAGAGCAGAACTGCTCTCCTCTCCTCTCCTCTCCTCTCCTCTCCTGTCCGCCAGTCCAATATCAAAGAGACTGTTTGCCTGAAAGGACAGAGGGGTTTCCGTTCCAAAATCAATGTCAAGGACCCCTAACTACAATGAATTTTATTTTATTTTATTTTGTTGTTAATTTATTAATTTACTTGATTTTATGTTATTTCATGTTATGTTATTTCATGTCCTTTTTTTCCCTTTGTGACTCTGTTTCAGAAGCCAGGCTCACAAGCATTAGCTCAAGCCCAAGTGTAGCCAGGAGTAGGCTGATGCATTCTTCAGTTTAGCATGAGAAAACATCCCTTGCAGGCTGGCAAAGGCAAGTCCCAGAGCTGCAGAGAGCAGCAGCAGGAATAGAGGCCAAGCTGTCCGCGGTTCCTGCAGAGGGAGAACCTTGACAAGGAGTTGTGGGACTGACCATGCACAAAAGAGGAAGAAGAAGAAGAAGAAGAAGAAGAAGAGGTGAGTGGTACCGTGGCATCTTTTGCAAACCGTGACATGTAGCGATGGCGAGCAGACTTTTGCCTTCCACAACTTGTTTGGCTGCTGTGCTTCTTGGCCAGGGATGCATGAGACGCGCTCTGGTCCCTGCCAGGCGCTTGTATTGCCCGCAGGGAGAGCTGAGAAGTGGCAGCTGCGGCTGCCAGCATGGTGGAGCATGAGCAGCAGGCTCCCAGGCCAAATGGCCCAAGGAAACGGTGGCAAGGGGCCGTGCTGAGAACTGCAGAGGAAGGCAAAACCCCCCGGGGACCAGTGCCAATGTGCCCCGGGGGAAAAAATTCCTTGCTGAGCCCAGTGCTGGCCATGGGCTGTTCCCGGAGCATGTGAACCAGACCTGGCTCCTTGTCCCACAGGCTGCTCATGCTTCCCAGGAGCTGCCCAAGCCCTATCATCCCTTGAGCTGGAGCAATCTCGCGGACTTGCCAGAATGCCCAAATGCCTCTGACCTGATGGACCTTGCGGGCAAGAATCCTTGCTGTCCCTGTGTAGGACACCAGTGGGTGTTCCAAAGCACTGCAAGCCCTTGCAAGCCCTTGCAAGCCCTCGACATCCTATCTCCTACGGCTCCTGAGCGTTGCTCCGTAGGAGATGAGGATGGTGAGCTCTGCAGTGCTCCTCAAGAAGAAATTGCCTTGGTCTTGCCACTGCTATCCAGTTGAAAAGGATTTGCATGCATGAGCTGAGCTTGGAAGGTGGCCCTGCCAGCAGATTGTCTTGCAGCAGAGAACCTCCAGCAACCTCATGCAAGGTTTTCTTCCCTCAGGCCCTGGCCTGTGATTCCAGCAGCTCCTCAAGTGCTTCCTGTCCCATGTGTTGGGGCTGCCCCCGGGCCAGCTCTGGCAGTGGACACGGGAGGCTGCTCTTTTGGATCCTGCGTGGGGCCTGGTGCCCACTGCGCTGCCGGGTGCTGGCATTGTGACATGGGGGTGACACAGCCACATATATGCAGCCCTTTGGAGGAAGCCTTTGGGGTGCTGGCTCCGAATCACTCCCTGGACCTACAAAATAGGGGAGTAAGCAACCTAAGAGTGTCCCTTTTCTGCAAAAATACAGTGTGGATTTGTTGCCAGTGCAGCCTTCCTTCCAGTAGCAATACTGCCTGTGGTATCATGTATGGAGGCCTCAGGGCTCGCTCAGGGCTTGTCACGCAGAACTGCAGGCCTGACAGAGCAGAACTGCTCTCCTCTCCTCTCCTCTCCTCTCCTCTCCTCTCCTCTCCTCTCCTCTCCTCTCCTCTCCTCTCCTCTCCTCTCCTCTCCTCTCCTCTCCTGTCCGCCAGTCCAATATCAAAGAGACTGTTTGCCTGAAAGGACAGAGGGGTTTCAGTTCCAAAATCAATGTCAAGGACACCTAACTACAATGAATGTTATTTTATTTTATTTTGTTGTTAATTTATTAATTTACTTGATTTTATGTTATTTCATGTTATGTTATTTCATGTCCTTTTTTTCCCTTTGTGACTCTGTTTCAGAAGCCAGGCTCACAAGCATTAGCTCAAGCCCAAGTGTAGCCAGGAGTAGGCTGATGCATTCTTCCGTGTAACATGAGAAAACATCCCTTGCAGGCTGGCAAAGGCAAGTCCCAGAGCTGCAGAGAGCAGCAGCAGGAATAGAGGCCAAGCTGTCTCCGGTTCCTGCACAGGGAGAACCTTGACAAGGAGTTGTGGGACTGACCATGCACAAAAGAGGAAGAAGAAGAAGAAGAAGAAGAAGAAGAAGAAGAAGAAGAAGAAGAGGTGAGTGGTACCATGGCATCTTTTCCAAACCGTGACACGTAGCGATGACGAGCAGACTTTTTGCCTTCCACAACTTGTTTGGCTGCTGTGCTTCTTGGCCAGGGATGCATGAGACGCGCTCTGGTCCCTGCCAGGTGCTTGTATTGCCCGCAGGGAGAGCTGAGAAGTGGCAGCTGCGGCTGCCAGCATGGTGGAGCATGAGCAGCAGGCTCCCAGGCCAAATGGCCCAAGGAAATGGTGGCAAGGGGCCGTGCTGAGAACTGCAGAGGAAGGCAAAACCCCCCGGGGACCAGTGCCAATGTGCCCCGGGGGGAAGAAATTCCTTGCTGAGCCCACTGCTGGCCATGGGCTGTTCCCTGAGCATGTGAGCCAGACCTGGCTCCTTGTCCCACAGGCTGCTCATGCTTCCCAGGAGCTGCCCAAGCCCTATCCTCCCTTGAGCTGGAGCAATCTCGCGGACTTGCCAGAATGCCCAAATGCCTCTGACCTGATGGACCTTGCGGGCAAGAATCCTTCCTGTCCCTGTGTAGGACACCAGTGGGTGTTCCAAAGCACTGCAAGCCCTTGCAAGCCCTTGCAAGCCCTCGACATCCTATCTCTTATGGCTCCTGAGCGTTGCTCCATAGGAGATGAGGATGGTGAGCTCTGCAGTGCTCCTCAAGAAGAAATTGCCTTGGTCTTGCCACTGCTATCCAGTTGAAAAGGATTTGCATGCATGAGCTGAGCTTGGAAGGTGGCCCTGCCAGCAGATTGTCTTGCAGCGGAGAACCTCCAGCAGCCTCATGCAAGGTTTTCTTCCCTCAGGCCCTGGCCTGTGATTCCAGCAGCTCCTCAAGTGCTTCCTGTCCCATGTGTTGGGGCTGCCCCCGGGCCAGCTCTGGCAGTGGACACGGGAGGCTGCTCTTTTGGATCCTGCGTGGGGCCTGGTGACCACTGCGTTGCCGGGTGCTGGCATTGTGACATGGGGGTGACACAGCCACATATGTGCAGCCCTTTGGAGGAAGCCTTTGGGGTGCTGGCTCCGAATCACTCCCTGTACCTACAAAATAGGGGAGTAAGCAACCTAAGAGTGTCCCTTTTCTGAAAAAAGACAGTGTGGATTTGTTGCCAGTGCAGCCTTCCTTCCAGTAGCAATACTGCCTGTGGTATCATGTATGGAGGCCTCAGGGCTCGCTCAGGGCTTGTCACGCAGAACTGCAGGCCTGACAGAGCAGAACTGCTCTCCTCTCCTCTCCTCTCCTCTCCTCTCCTCTCCTCTCCTCTCCTCTCCTCTCCTCTCCTCTCCTCTCCTCTCCTCTCCTCTCCTGTCCGCCAGTCCAATATCAAAGAGACTGTTTGCCTGAAAGGACAGAGGGGTTTCAGTTCCAAAATCAATGTCAAGGACACCTAACTACAATGAATTTTATTTTATTTTGTTGTTAATTTATTAATTTACTTGATTTTATGTTATTTCATGTTATGTTATTTCATGTCCTTTTTTTCCCTTTTTGACTCTGTTTCAGAACCCAGGCTCACAAGCATTAGCTCAAGCCCAAGTGTAGCCAGGAGTAGGCTGATGCATTCTTCCGTTTAACATGAGAAAACATCCCTTGCAGGCTGGCAAAGGCAAGTCCCAGAGCTGCAGAGAGCAGCAGCAGGAATAGAGGCCAAGCTGTCCCCGGTTCCTGCAGAGGGAGAACCTTGACAAGGAGTTGTGGGACTGACCATGCACAAAAGAGGAAGAAGAAGAAGAAGAAGAAGAAGAAGAAGAGGTGAGTGGTACCATGGCATCTTTTCCAAACCGTGACACTTGGCGATGACGAGCAGACATTTTGC
>NC_088259.1:1448754-1473754 GCF_036013445.1 Caloenas nicobarica
TGTGGGACAGCAACCCCGAAAGCTCCTGTATGGTGTATTTCTGATCTGTGGAGATAGAGCCTGGCCAGGAATTCCTTCTCATGCTGTTGGAGGACCACGTAGTTTGGGACGATTAACTCTCTTAATGCCCAATGCATCCATGTTAGTAGATCACAGAAGAGCAACATGGGAAAAACGTTTTCTGCATAGATATAAGCCAAAGTGGGATGATAATTTCAGTCTTTGGGGATCAGGATTAAGGGTTTTAGGATCTCTTGTACCTGGTGTTGGCACAGCTCAAGCTTTAAATACTTTAGAAAAATTAGGATGTTGGTTAGCTAAGCAAACTAACAGAACTTCTAAGGCTTTAAGTGGACTTTTGTTAGATGTAGATTCTGTAAGACAGGCTACACTACAGAATAGAGCCGCAATAGACTTTTTGTTGTTAGCTCAAGGACATGGATGTAAAGATTTTGATGGTATGTGCTGTATGAACTTGTCAGATCAGTCTGAGTCAATCCATAAAAGTATACAATTATTGAAAGAGGAAGTACAAAAGTTACAAGTTGATGGTGGATGGGATTGGTGAAACAAACTGTTTAGTGGTTGGGGGCTCTCAGGGTGGTTGTTCTCAGTAGTGAAAATGGGACTGATTGTTCTGATGATTGTTGTAGTTGTGTTACTAATGTTGCCATGCATGATTTCTCTGCTGCAAAGGGCCCTGCAGCAGACAATGAAGGCAATCTTTCTAGCACAAGTACAAAAAGGGGAAATTGTGGGAAACTACGGCGGGGCCGTGGATTCCCTGACAGAAGATATGGGAACAGACATCTGCCTTGAAGATATTAAGGTTTACCCATGAGAGACATTGGAGTAAAGGAGTATCCGGAGATATTAAAGTGTACCCGTGAGAGAGTTTGCTGTGGAAGCCATGGTCAGAAGGCACGGGTAGGAAGGTCCCAGTGTTAAACACCCGAAGAGACAAAACCTGCTGAGTCCCCCAACCCATCGATGCCAAAACATCCACTGAGGCGGAAGCTGTCTGAGGAAGAGAAACTCAAAATACAGCGAGTCATTGCCCCAAGTGCCAGACAGAAGGCACCTTCGTGTAATCGAACGGGAGATCGTCACAGGCACTATCGCTACTGGAAGTAAGGCTGGACTGGCAACAAATCCACAACTTCAGATAGCCCACCTAAAACAACCAAGGGAATACAACTTCAACCAAAAATCACCTACATCCAGCAACCTAAACCCACCAGCCTTCAACAACCAGCCTCTCACAACCACGCTCAAAGAACCTGCCTCAAACAAAGAACCTCAAACCACCTCGACAACCTCAACCAAGCTACCAAAAACAAAAACCTCAACTACAACAGCCCCTGCTTCGAAAGGCTCAGGGCTAGCTGCACCATCTGCAGCTGCCACTTCTCAGCTCTCCCTGCAGGCAACATAAGCACCTGGCAGGGACCAGAGCGCTTCTCATGCATCCCTGGCCAAGAAGCACAGCAGCCAAACAAGTTGTGGAAGGCAAAAAGTCTGCTCGTCATCACTACGTGTCACGCTTTGGAAAAGATGCCACGGTACCACTCACCTCTTCTTCTTCTTCTTCCTCTTCTTCTTCTTCTTCTTCTTTTGTGCATGGTCATTCCCACACCTCATTGTCAAGGTTCTCCCTCTTGAGGAACCGCGGACAGCTTGGCCTCTATTCCTGCTGCTGCTCTCTGCAGCTCTGGGACTTGCCTTTGCCAGCCTGCAAGGGATGTTTTCTCTACGCTAAACTGACGAATGCATCAGCCTACTCCTGGCTACACATAGGCTTGTGAGCATGGGTTCTGAAACAAGAGTATGAAACAGAAAAAAAATGACATGAAATAACATCACATGAATTAACATAAAAGAAAGCAAATTAATAAATAAACAACAAAATTAAAAAAAAAATCAAACCAAAGCAACACTTGTATTCATTGTGTTACGTGTCCTTGAAATGGATTTTGGAACTGAAATCCCCCTGTCCTTTCAGGCAAACAGTGTCTTTGTTATTCGACTGACTGTGAGTGAAGAGGAGAGGAGAGGAGAGGAGAGGAGAGGAGAGGAGAGGAGAGGAGAGGAGAGGAGAGGAGAGGAGAGGAGAGGAGAGGAGAGGAGAGGAGAGGAGAGGAGAGGAGAGGAGAGGAGAGGAGAGCAGTTCTGCTCTGTCAGGCCTGCAGTTCTGCGTGACAAGACCTGAGCGAGCCCCGAGGGCTCCATACATGATACCACAGGCACTATCGCTACTGGAAGTAAGGCTACACTGGCAACAAATCCACACTGTCTTTTTGCAAAAAAGGGACACTATTAGGTTGCTTACTCGCCTATTTTGTAGGTACAGAGACTGATTCAGGGCCAGCACCCCAAAGGCTTCCTCGAAAGGGTGCTGGGTGCAGGGAGGGCAGGTGGGGCTGCACATGTGTGGCTGTGTCACAATGCCAGCACCCGGCAACGCAGCGGTCACGAGGCCCCGCGCAGGATCCAAAGGAGCTGCCTCCCGTGTCCACTGCCAGAGCTGGCCCGGGGGCAGCCCCAACACATGGGACAGGAAGCACTTGAGGAGCTGCTGGAATCACAGGCCAGGGCCTGAGGGAAGAAAACCTTGCATGAGGCTGCTGGAGGTTCTCCACTGTAAGACAATCTGCTGGCAGGGCCACCTTCCAAGCTCAGCTCATGGATGCAAATCCTTTTCAACTGGATAGCAGTGGCAAGACCAAGGCAATTTCTTCTTGAGGAGCACTGCAGAGCTCACCATCGTCACCTCCTACGGAGCAACGCTCAGGAGCCATAAGAAACAGGATGTCGAGGGCTTGCAAGGGCTTGCAAGGGGTTTCAGTGCTTTGGAACACCCACTTGTGTCCTACAGTGTTGGAAACTACAGCGCGTCCGTGGATTCCCTGACAGAAGGTATGGGAACAGACATCAGCCTTGAAGATATTAAGGTTTACCCATGAGAGACATGGGAGTAAAGGAGTATCCAGAGCTATTAAAGTATACCCGTGAGAGAGAAGGGATGTACCCGTGAGAGAGAAGGGAGCAGAAGAGTAACATTGATGATGGCAACTTAGCCATTGAGATGTTACTGCTGTAACTTTTAACCAATAGTGAAGAAACACGAGTTGGTAAAACTGTATAAAAATGCACTTGTAGCAATAAATGGCATCTACTACTTTCATCCTGAAAGAACTTGGTCCATGTCGTTTGTCCGTCTCAACAATGACATCTGGTGACCCCGACGTGATCCTGCATGAAGAAGGATCTCACATGAAGAAGAGACAGCAGCGAAGCTGTGACAGCCGATGACGAGCTGGGGAGACAGAGCCCTATACAGCTAATAGAGCAGCAGCGGGGAGCTGCCAAAGATCCCGATGCTTGAAAAGACAGAACGCCAAGAGTAGGGGAGCTACCGGGAACATGGCGGGGAATTTATCTAAAGAAGAGAGGGTTATATTATCTACATCGAATTTGCTTCTGAAGAAGCCGGGTATTAGCCTTCCAGAACTGACTTTACGAAAAATGTTACTATGGGGCAAGACGCAAGGTCTAGAGGTTAATACGGTGACAGCATTTAGTGTGTCACAATGGATGGACTTGGGAAATAAACTGTTTGATAATGCTACCCAAGGGTCCAAAGAAGCAACTGAACTGTTAACAACGTGGTGCTTGCTACTAGAGACTTTGAAAGGGTTAAAAGAACAATGGGATCAGGCAGAGGCGGCAGAGAGGGATGGTCTTCCTGCTTCTCCTGGGCTAGCTTCGGAGGAAAAGGCAACATTATGTTCTATTCCAAGCCCCCCTGTTACTAAAGGTTCGTCAACACCGCTCAAGTCCATGTTATCTGATGATTTGGATAAGGGTCCAGAGCACTCTCCTGAAAAGTTAAAAGGAATAGATGAGGAACATACGTATGTGTGGCCCCGAGATCAGGCAAAAGCTTTGAAAGACTCGTATATGTATGTGTTGCTCCGAGACCAAGTAAAAGCTATGAAAGACTCACATGAAAAAGCAGTGTTGAGTCATATACAGTCTCAGGAGGGGCTCCCTGAGCACCAGTCAGGACAGTGCATTCAACCGCCTGTTCCGCCGCCATCAATCATGGTTCAACCTTCTGCTGCGCCGCCATTAATCACAGGTCAACCTTCTGCCCCGCCGCTACCAGTCACGGAAGAAAAAAGTGGATATCTTTTTTCGTACCCTCCCTTCCCTAGGGATTCAGATGGGGAAGATAGTCTTGTGGTGATCCAGAACGAGCCCAGGGATGTAATTCTTAAAAATCCGAGTCCCCCCAACCTGCCCCCTCCCCCGCTGCTGCGGAGCAAATTCCTGAGGGTGGGGGTGGACTTTTGGGGTATAAACCGAACTATCCAAAAAGCTGGGATTTACCTTCAGCTTCGGTTACAGTTAAACCATGAGACCCTGTGCGTTTTTGGAAAAAGGTGAAGGCTAAAGCTATGGAAATAGGGGACTGGGATCTATCGGAGAATATATCGGCTCCTTCCACCGTTGTTGAGCCGTCACTTGTTGAATCTGCTAACTCTGTGGCATTTCCTGTACTATATCATAATCCTGCAGGTGAGGAGCCCCACAAGCACGTTCCCTATTTCCGGAAAGTAATTCAGGATTTGCAAAAAGCCACGGCCCAATATGGGCCTAATTCCCTTGTGGTTATGCAGCTGTTACATTTGTTATCCATGAAAGCTATGACTCCCTATGACAATAGTCATTTAGCTCAGATTATTTTTCAACCTGTACAGATTGCGGTGTTTCGGAGTATTTGGCAACAAAGAGCTGAGGCACAAGCCATGGTAAATATGCAGTACCCAGACACTGATCCCCATTCTGTTAGTGGTGTGGATGTGTTGATGGGGCTGGGACAGTATCATAATCCGCAACTTCAAGTGCAGTGGCCTCCCCTGGTACTTGAACAAGTGAAAGCCCTAGGGCTCGAGGCTATAGTTAGAACAGCGGAGTTGGCGGAACCATAACAGAGATACACCGCTATCAAGCAGTGTCCTAGAGAGCCGTTTCTTTCTTTCGTTGAAAAATTACAAGCAGCCGTTGAGCGCCAGGTGTTTGATGCGCGCTTTCGGGAAATGTTGGTAAAACAGCTAGCTCGTGACAATGCTAATACAGATTGCCAGAAAGTGATTGAAACTTTGCCAGGGGATCCAACTTTAGAAGCAATGATTACTGCTTGTGCCAAGGTTGGTTCAGTGTAGCACAAAATGACTGCACTCGCTGCAGCTATGGCAATAGCAAGATTACAAGATCGACAGTGCTATAAATGTGGTCAGGGTGGTCACGTGAAACTCCACTGCCCACATAAAAACAAACCGGCTTTAAAAGGTGTTAGCAAAAATGGCTCTGATACAGGCTCAGTAACTTGCTTCAAATGTGGAAAAAATGGACATTTTTCTAGGCAGCGTCATTCTAAGTATCATTCTAAGGGACAGACACTTCAGCAGGGAAACAGCAAAAAGAGTGCGAAGGGGCGCGTGCAGACACAAATGCCTCACTCAGCAACGCCTTGCAACCCTGGCAGCCCATTTCAGGGGGCAGTGCACAGGCAGCCCTCTGTGACAGACTATCAGCGAAAACCAGCGGAGCAGCCAGGATGGATGTATCCACCACCCACACAGTAACTATAATGACTCAAGAGGTGCATGAAGTGCCTCTGGGTGCTTGGAGACCACTTGGCAGGGGACTGAGTGCTTTGTTAATAGGACGATCAAGTACTACCCTGCAAGGATTGATGGTACATGTAGGGGTTATTGATGTGGACTATACAGGACAAATTTGTGCTTTGGTTTCCACGGCAACCCCACCTGTGACAATAGAAAAAGGAACACGTTTAGCTCAACTTGTGCCTTTTTTGAGTTCTGTTCCTAGGACTGAGCAAGTTGTTCGTGGGGACAGTGGATTTGGTTCAGCTGGAAAGCCACTTGCGTTTTTGGTCTCAATGTCAGAAAAGCGACCACAAATGGTTTGTACACTAATAATGGATGCTTTTGTCCCCAGCCTGGTGAAGCTTACTGGACTGCTTGATACAGGAGCAGATGTCACTAGAATTTCGCAACAAGACTGGCCTCCTTCTTGGCCCTTGGTTTCAAATGCTGTGGGGTCTATGGGACTAGGTGGCGTTGTGAACAGTTTGATGTCAGCCAAACCGATAGTGGTTGCTAATCCTGAAAATCAAAGAAGTACAGTGAGACCTTATAAATATGAGACCCTGGCCCCATTGAGCTTGTGGGGGAGGGGTTGCTTAGGGCAATCCCCTCCCTGCCCGGCTGGCCATGCTGTACTGGATGCACCAGGACACGGGTCCCTCTTGGCTGCCAGGGACACTGTTGGCTCATGTTCAGCTTGCCGTTGACCAGAACCCCCAGACCCCTCTCTGCAGAGCTGCTCTCCACAGCATCTCATCCCTCAGTCTGTCTGTACAGCCAGAATTGCTGTGTCCCAGGTGCAAAATGGTACCCCTGGAATATCTGACAGCATTTGTGCTCACTTGGGTTCATCTCACCTCACGTACATGACGTTCACACTCAAATCTCATCCATGCAATGCAAACATGACCTACTCACTCAGGGTCTTTCCGTGGAGGGACTAAAAACTTCTCTGAGCTGGGGTGAGAGGCCAGGGCTGGAAATGGAGGTTGTGAGGGATTAGTCCGTGATGATTGGGGCAGATTCCACTGGGTGTCCAGTGCACACAGGCACAGCCCAGATCCTGCTTTGCTGGTCCTGCAGGTCTCTGGCAGGAGGCCTGGCTGTGAGAGGACACTGCTGTGTGCCCCAGCCCTGCACACACACTGCTTAGATGTACCCTGGTGTTTTGATCTTCGGGCCTCTTTGTCAGAAGGTTCTTGAGAGAAAGTTTGAATGAAGACCTAAGCCTTCAGGTACTACCCTGAGGAGATAACCCTTCCATCTGGAAAGGCTGTTCTGAGGCCAGCTCTGTCACACAAGTGCCCATTGCCTGTCCCTGCCTGCAGTCACAGGACTGACACACAGCAGGACAGTGACCAAGCTGCCAGAGCACTTAGGCCTTGCACCAACACAAGGGATGAGAAGGAGAGTGTGCGAGTTAAACGAGAACAGCTCTGGAAGGCCAAGCGCTGCTGCTCCCTGGCAGTGCTGCCGTGCTGGACTCCTTTCCCCTCCTCCCATGCACACAGCAACAGTCCCTGCAGCTGCAAACAGGCCTTGGTGAAAGGATTTCAGGAGAAAATAGATGCTGCAAGGTCTTTTAATTTGTTTAAACACACATGGAGCACAGCTCTTCGTTTACACCGGGGTGTGGAGGTGCTGGTCACAGGCTATGGTGGTGATGATGAGGCCGTTGCCCAGGAGGGCAGCCAGGTAGATGCCCAGGAAGAGCCAGAAGTGCAAGAGCTGCAGCTCCCATGTGTCTGTGAACACCAGGAGGAGGAACTGGGTGATGGAGCTGCTGTTGGACATTTGCTGCTAATGTGCATGGGGCACTGTCATAGGAGGAAAAGACAGTGACAAGTTAGGGGAGACTTCTCTGAGCAAAATCAAAGCCATTTCTCATACACCTCCCCCTGCTCCACACCCTCTTGTCCTTTTCCAGACCTTCCTTCGGGTCCGTGGCTGAGCCCTGGGTGGTGCTGGCTGGAGGTGCCGTGAGGAGCAGGGCCTGTGCCCGCTGGCTGCCCAGGAGTCAGCCCTGCTCTGCAGCAGGGGGTCATGAGAACGGGAAGCAGGGGACAGACCTGGGGTTCGAAGTTGTCATCTGAAACTGCTGCTGGTGCAGAAGAGCCTGTCGGCATCTGCATTATCGCCAAGACCATCTAGTCCAATCCTGCAAGTCCCCTGGAGAGTGTTCTTGGGTGTCATAAACCCTGAGTATTTCTGCTGCACTCAGGGAGAGCAGAGCGAGTCATGAGAGACCAGAGGATGCCTGTGGGTCAGTGCAGAGTGAGGGCAGCTGGTCTGTCCCTCTGTCTTGCTCCAGCTGCCCTGGGCTGGCACCTTTCTGAGATGGAGGCTGATCACACTCCCATGTTACCCTGAAAAGCCCCCAGGCACTGCTGAGAGCAGAGGGATCCACCTCAGACCACGACATGTCTCACCCTTTCCTAACATCTCAGCACCCCACATTTAGCCCAGGACACACTTGGCTCATTTCACAAACACAACAGCATTTTCTCTGTCGTAGCATCTCTGTGTTTCTCCATGGCACTTTCAGATAACAGAAGGATGCTGTAGGACAGGTTTGCGTCCTGGTGGGGAGCTCACAGCTTGGAAGGAAGCCTCAAGGACACTGCCGGTTCTTCTGCCTCCAGATTCCTGTCTCAAGTCACAGAGGCCTGGGAGACCTTGCTTGTGAAGGTGGAGGACAAGAGACATAGATAATATCACTTCTTTCCCTTATTAAATTCATCAGTGGCCACGCGGGGTCTTTTTTTCTCCTTTAACTGTTCCTGCAGTAGTAACAGCTCATTATGGGGCCCTTGAATTGCCTTACAGGTCTAGACTGAGTTTTGATCTGGACTGTTACTGTGCTTGGAGGCTGCTGTCCTTGAAGACCAGATGAACTAACTTCTGCCACCCTGCCTGGCAGTTTATTCCATCTGTGTCACAACTCTGTCTGCAACACTGACAGCTCCAGCTCACCCAGTCAGTGCCCTGGCTGAGGTCATTGCCTCATATCTGGGCTGAACCACCCCAGCTGTGGCACCAGGAAACCTCTGACCTGCCACAAGGAAACCTGGTACCAAGTGTCCAAGACACCATGTGTGCAAAAGCTTTGCTTCAGAGTACAGACATGACATGACCAAAAGATTGATGAATGTTTCTCTAGACCTAGGAGTATAAAACCAGAATAAAATGCCTCAATTCATTCAACTGAAGAAATTCCTCCCTCAGCTTGTAGAAATTAGATCCTTTTCTGTAACATTCCTGGTGTTCTATCTAATGATGGGACAAGAAAAGATGATTCTCATACCAATTTATTTTTTAATAGGAAGAATACAATGCTGGAAAGAAGTCTCTCTGCAGAGGAGTGAGAATCAACATCACTGATTACTTGAGGTTGTTTCAAAAGATGTGCCCCTGGAGCCCCAGGGACACCTCGAGGGAGCCCAGAGGGGACAGAGAAAGGGACATCATGGGCTGTTCCTCTGCTGCTGAGCTGGACTCCTGGGACAGAGGGAGCTCATGGCAAGCAGCAGCACTGCAGAGAGACAGCTCTGCCCAGGAGCAGCTCCTCTGCAAAGCGCAGCAGGGCTGAGGGCTCTGCCTGCAGCACCAAGGGGAAAGGAGCCAGGCACAGAGAGGGGAAAGGCAATGTAGGGTGGTCGGTTGCTAAGGGTTCATTGAGAGACAAATCTTCACAGTCCTAACATGGTAAGTCTCTGCATGTAGGAAAATGCAGGTGCATTTCCTGGAGGGATGTCCTAAAGCTGGTACATGATACAGTTTGCAGGATCTGTAAGGTCTCTCTCTGTTGTAGAGAAGAACACACTCCAGAGCAGGGCTTCCCTGCTGCACTGTCAGTGGGAAAGGGCACCTTCTGCTGAGGGTGACTGCAGAGAGGAGCACCCAGGGGTGCCAAGGGCTGTCCTGCAGAGCAGGGGCCCTGCACCCCAGGGCTGTGCCAGGGCAGGGACTCTGCCGCCTGCCAGGGTCAGCGCTCAGCCTGCCCGGGGAGATCCCAACAACACTGAAGGGAGAAGCTGTGGGTAGAAGGAGCGACCCCCGGCAGGGCAGGGTCCTTCTGCTGCTGGGTTCTCTGTGGGTCAGGGCTGCTCACAGCTCCAGCTCACTCCAGGCTACTTCCAATTGGAGGTTTCAAGGAGAAGATCTATACAGATATTACTAAAAAGATAAAGAGTTTCCCAAGTCTGTCCTTTCAGTTTCCTATTCCAAGACTGGGCGGAGGCGGGGGGGAGGAATGGATACGTGAAAATAGCTCTCAATTTTTAACAAGTCACTGAGACTCCTGAACTGCAAATCTGAGTGATCAGCACATCTGCCAGAAGCCTCATAACATCCTTTCAGCCTGTGGACAGCAACAGCATCACATCTGCTGAACCCATCAGCCTTAGGCTGACCTGTCCTTTTTCCCAGTCTGCAAACAGGAAGATGCCCCCAGGCAGTGCCCTGTGAACAGGCAGGATCTGTAGGGCCAGGGTGAGGGCACAGAGGGTGGGATGGGGTCTGTGAGTTCTGACAGAGAAAAGACATGGACAGGGAAACACCTCCCAGGGGAAGAATCTCCAGGCAGCAGGGAAATGATCAGAAATGACAGGAAACTAAACCCGGAATTGTTATAGGAGGGACAACACAGAAAACTCTGTATGATCCCCTGCAGTGCAGATCCCTTCTCTGAGCAGCCCCCTCGCCTCCTCTCCCAGCCAGCAAAGCCTCTGCCCTCAGGGCCGGGGGCTCCAAGGCATGAACCAGCTCCTGTGCAGCCAGAGCTCCAGTTCCCTCTGCAGAGCACAGGGACTGAGAACAGCTGCCCGGCAATGTTGGTGTGTGGGAGGTGGCTGCACAGCTGGGGAAGGGTGACGCTGTCTGAGTGCCCGGCTGCCTCTGCCCTGGCCTCTCTCACACCCACCCTCACCGCATTTTCCTTCTTGCTCCACTGCTCTGGGTCACTGTTGTTGTGATCTGGTTCTTGCTGTCAGGCTCTCTGGGGATGGGAGTTTCAGCTGCAGAGTCACAGCCTGATCTTGTGGGTCCTTTCCTGCAGGTGTGTCCATGGGAACACATGTCCCAGCTTTGCTCTGACCTGTGGGGCTGCGGGCAATGCAGTCTGTGGGGCTGGGGAATGAGCTGAGTCTCCCTGAATCAAATGCCATCATTAGGACTCTTGGCTGTCTCGTTGATGTTTCCTTCCAAGCTGTGAGCTCCCCACCAGAATGCAAACCTGTCCTACAGCATCTTTCTGTATCTGAAAGCCCCATGGAGAAGCGCAGAGATGAAGCAACAGAGAAAATGCTGTTGGGTTTCTGAAATGAGCCATGTGTGTCCTGGGCTAAACGTGGGGTGCTGAGACCTTAGGAAAGGGTGAGACATGTCATGGTCTGAGGTGGATCTCTCTGACTACAGCGGGGTAACACTGACTACTTTTAGGGTAACATGGAAGTGTGATCAGCCTCCATCTCAGAAAGGTGCCAGCCCAGGGCAGCTGGAGCAAGACAGAGGGATGGACCAGCTGTCCTTACTCTGCATTGAGCCTCAGGCACCCTCTGGTCTCACAGGTCTCGCTCTGTTCTCCCTGAGTGCAGCAGAAATGCTGAGAGTTTATGGGATAGAAGAACACTCTCCTGGGAATATGCAGAAAGCTGTAAAAAACCCAAACCTCTCAAACTTCATTCTACCATCCTGTTTCATTCTCAGCGATATTGCAGATGCTGACAGGCTCTTCTGCACCAGCAGCAGTTTCAGATGACAACTTTGAACTCCAGGTCTGTCCCCTGCTTCCCGTTCTCATGACCCCCTGCTGCAGAGCAGGGCTGACTCCTGGGCAGCCAGCAGGCATAGGCCCTGCTCCTCACGGCACCTCCAGCCAGCACCACCCAGGGCTCAGCCACGGACCCGAAGGAAGGTCTGGAAAAGGACGAGGGGGTGTGGAACAGGGGGAGTGTATATAATGGCTTTGATTTTACTCAGAGAATCTCCCCTATCGTTTAACTTTTTTTCCTATTATCACAGAACCCACACCCAGAGACAGCAAATGTCCAACAGCAGCTCCATCACCCAGTTCCTCCTCCTGCCATTCGCAGACACACGGGAGCTGCAGCTCTTGCACTTCTGGCTCTTCCTGGGCATCTACCTGGCTGCCCTCCTGGGCAACGGCCTCATCATCACCACCATAGCCTGTGACCAGCACCTCCACACCCCCATGTACTTCTTCCTCCTCAACCTCTCACTCCTCGACCTGGGCTCCATCTCTACCACTGTCCCCAAATCCATGGCCAACTCCCTCTGGGACAGCAGGGCCATCTCCTACACAGGATGTGCTGCACAGGTCTTCCATGTATGTTTCTTCTTTGGTGCAGAGTATTCTCTCCTCACCGTCATGTCCTACGACCGCTACATTGCCATCTGCAAACCCCTGCACTACGGGACCCTCCTGGGCAGCAGAGCTTGTGTCCACATGGCAGTATCTGCCTGGGCTGGTGGGTTTCTCAATGGTCTGATACACACAGCCAATACATTTTCACTGCCACTCTGCAAGGGCAATGCCCTGGACCAGTTCTTCTGTGAAATCCCCCAGATCCTCAAGCTCTCCTGCTCAGACACCTACCTAAGGGAAATCTGGCTTCTTGTGGTCAGTGTCTTAGTATTATTTGGGTGTTTTTTGTTTATCATCCTGTCCTATGTGCAGATCTTCAGGGCTGTGCTGAGGATCCCCTCTGAGCACGGACGGCACAAAGCCTTTTCCACGTGTCTCCCTCACCTGGCCGTGGTCTCTCTCTTTATCATCACTGTCATGTTTGCCTACCTGAAGCCCCCCTCTATATCCTCCTCATCCATGGACCTGGTGGTGTCTGTGCTGTACTCGGTGGTGCCTCCAGCAGTGAACCCCCTCATCTACAGCATGAGGAACCAGGAGCTCAAGGATGCCCTGTGGAAACTCATATCTTAGTGTTTTCTGAAGCAATAAACTGTCCATCTAACTCTGATAGGAGTTTTAATGTAACTAATTACAGGCCCAGCCTGTCATCTGCATTACCTGTTGTTATTGGTTAGGGGTTTTTTTAATTGTGATAGTGTTGTCATCCCCTTTCTAATTCACTGCCTGCTTTTATAACCACTGGCTGTGTAAATGAAGAGCCATGATCTGTGTGTATTTAAACAAAATAGTGTCCCGTAGTGACTTGATTGTCACTACTTCCCGCAAGGCCTTTTGGAGCTGCAGGGACAGTTCCTGTGTGCATGGGAGGAGGGGAAAGGAGTCCAGCATGGCAGCACTGCCAGGGAACAGCAGCGCTTGGTCTTCCAGAACTGTTCTCGTTCCAGTCCCACACTCTCCTTCTCATCCCTTTGTGTTGGTGCAAGGCCTGAGTGCTCTGGCAGCTTGGTCACCGTCCTGCTGTGTGTCAGTCCTGTGAGCGCAGGCAGGGACAGGCAATGGGCACTTCTGTGACAGAGCTGGCCTCTGTAACAGTATTTCTATAAAGAAAAGTGATCTTCTTAGGGCAGTGCCTGAAGGCTTAGGTCTTCTTCAAGTTTCTCTCAAGAACATGCACAAGAAAGCAGCCTGCAGGTTGAAACACCAGTGTAGAGATAAACAGTGTGTGTTGCAGGGCTGGGCACACAGCAGTGTCCTCCCACAGCCAGGCCTCCTGCCAGAGATCTGCAGGACCAGCAGAGCAGGGTCTGCGCTGTGCCCGTGTGCACTGGACACCCCTTCAGAAGGAGCCTCAGGTTAATCATCATGCACTGGCCCCTCACAACCACCATTTCCATCACTGGCCTCTCACCACAGGTCACAGATGTTGTTCTTCCCTCCATGGAGGGACACTGAATGAGTAGTTCAGCAGTCCATGTTTGCATTGTACAGATGCAATGTAAGCACAGACATCATGTATGTGAGGTGACATGAACGCGAGTGAGCACAAACACCATCAACTATTCCTTGGGGTTCCATGAAGGTCTGTGGCACAGACAAGGTCTTGAGGTCACTTCATGTTGAGAGGAACATCCCATGGGAAATCATCTGAATGCAGCACTGGGTTGTGCTTCCCTTAACTGAGGTCCCCGTATCCATTCCTCATGACATGGGACAACTCAGATAAGTGCAGAGCAAGGTGACACACCACAGGGCTGAGGTGTCTCCCATCCTTTGGGAGTGGCAGCAGGAGGTCAGGACACTGTGACTCCTGCCTCTGTGCGTAAAAGAGACAGACTCTGTCTCTGAGCATCCCTGGGTGCATAAGGAGTCCATGAGGCCAGCTCAGATGTGGACACCTGACAGAACCCTGACATTTCTGTGTGTTACTCCAGGAACACACCACACAGGCCCAGTGAGATTGATCTCAGCTGCCTTGGACAGGATCATTGCAAGTGCTCCAGTCTGCTACACCACCCTTGCCCGTGATCCTGGATTGTGCTCTCATAAGAACCAGGGTAACTAGAGAGGTTCTGGGGTCCTTGGAAAAGGCAGACATCAAAGCCATGTTCAAGAAAGGCAAGAACAAGCACTGGGAGAATTGCAGGTTGGTCAGCCTGCCTCTGTCCCTGGGAAGGGGATTGGACACGTCCTCCTGTAGAGTGCGATTTTAGCTCTTTTGAGGGTGATGCAAAGGTGGGTTGAGGCCTTTAACAACCTCCCCTGGTTCACCCAGCCTTGAGCAGGACAGTGAGACAAGATGAGTGAGACAAGGGCTCTCTTCAAGCAAGGCAAGGAAGCGAGATGGGTGTCTACAGCCTGCAGGGAAAGAGGGGCAGGTGTAGGACTGTGTAGAACACGCTTCAGTCTTTTTCAGGTCCTGGGTGCTAAGGAGGGGGATGGATGGCTACAGTGTTTTGAGGTCAGTTGGGTCTCAGACACTCATAATCCAGTCAGAAGCATGTGGCTGTGAAGGGGACTGTGGGGTCATTTCTGTCTCTGGAAGTGACAGGCCAGCAGAAGGAACATGGCTGGGGAAGAACCTCGGCCTAAGTACCCACAGGTCCTACCCAGGAAGAGGCCTTGGAGACGGGCTGTCATGTCCATTTCATGAGTACACGACAGGACAGCAGAAGGGACATGGTCCTGTCTATCAGAGAAGCTGAAAGGCCAGCAGCAGTCATGGGATTTAGAAGATCATTGTGAGGTTACTTCTCTCTGGTCAAGTGGGAGACCACAAGAAGACTAACAGGTTAGGTACCCTGCTTGATGGGCAGTTTCTGAGGTGGTAAAGCTTTCCCAAGTAGTGGGAAAAAGCAGCAGAGAAAAAAAAAAAGCCACCAAGTGCAGATTGGGAAGTGGAGACTGGATATCAGGAGGAAGAAATGTCACTGGAAGGGCAATGCTGTGGTACAAGAGGTCACCCAGAGGGAACTGGATCATCCCATGGCTTTGTGTTCCAAAGAACAGCCAGTGAGGGTGCAGACACATCAGTGAAGGGACAGAAATGCTGGGGTGAGAGATGGTGGGAAGCGAGATGGGTGTCTGCAGCCTGCAGGGAAAGAGGGGCAGGTGTAGGACCGTGTAGAACAGCCTGTGATGGAGATGGCAAAGGGCACTGGCAAGGCTGGAAGGCACCAACATAACCCAGGTCTCTGTCCCCTTGGCCATGGCAGTTGTCTCTGCCACTGAGGCCTATGAGAAGACATGTTGTCCTCATGGCACTGGGGCCTCGTTGACTCCTTGCAGCCCCATGGGGAATCTGGAAGCTGTTGTACCAGTGTTGTCCTTCCCTCGGCCTTGCACATCCACGTCCCACGGTCCCAGGCAGAGCCCTGAGCCATGTGTGAGGGACAGGATCCCCCTTCCCATTGCCTGGAGGTCATGGCTTCTCCTTTCTGCTTCAGAAAGCAAACCAAGGGGTTTCTCAGCATCATAGCCACCTGCACAGGGCCTTGGCCTACCTGTCATCACAGCCTCCAATTATCTGCTCTAACGAGTCCCTGGGGAGGCTTTGTCAGGAACAACCCTCAGTGGGGCGCATTAATGCTTCAAGGAACTTTGGGTTTTGCTTTTGCCTTTGGGTCCTTGAGGGCTTTGTTGAGTCTCTTCTCAGTAACTGAGGTTCATGGTCTCAACCTCAAATACATCATGGGCTCATGAAAATGTTTCAAGCCCTCACAAGCCATGTCTCTGCCATAATTTTCTTCAAGTATTGAAGATTTGTAGAGCTCATTAGAGAGGTTTCAGGGGGGTAGGTAAAGAGGACATTTTCAATGAGCACTTGGAAGAAGTGAGATAAGAATTCTCCCACGGATACTGGTGCAGAGTGTCTCCAATGGAGGTTGGACAGGTGGGAAAAGCAGTCCCTTGAGGCCAGACATGGGATGGACACCCTTGCTCCTCACCTCTCCAACCTCTCTGCTCATTGGCCCCCTGGCAGTTACATCACTTTACATCAGATTCTCCGCTCAAGTTTGCACCTGATTGTTACAGCTTCTCTGCACTAATTACTTCATGTTTTCCTTTGCGATCTGGATGTAAATAGGCACAAAGAGGCTTTTTAATTGGCAAAAAGCAAAAAAGAAAATGAGAAAGAAAACACAACAGAACATAATGAACAATAAACTATACTCTATCGTTAGTTTAAGCAACTTTCAGTGAGGTGCATCACCACAACTGAAGAGTTGCCTACAGGGAGTATGAGAGCGACAGCTGAAAGACAATTCCGCTTTACCTGCCTGAAGCTCAAAGCAGGGAGAGAGGTGAGAGGGATCTGAAAGAGCAAAGAGTGAGAGGAGAAGAACCTCCGGAGAACAGTGGGAAGTGCAAATGTCCAGACAGGCTTCTGAAGAGATGACTGCAGACATGGTGGGTTGAATAAAGACAGGTAGAAACACCTGGATGTTCAAGGGGAATTAAATACACAGTATCATAGGCAGAGTTCTGGAAATACAAGAACAGGGAACTACAATATTTCTTCTCCTGCAATTCATACATATTGTAAAAATCCATATTTTGGCAGGACAGAAATACATGGACATTTTTTTTTAAATATTGAATCATTTCAGCTGATGAGTAAGTTGTAGTTTTGTATTGTTTATTTTTTTGTTTTTTGAAGAACTGAGAGCAGTTCTCATGTTTTCAGGCAGAGCTCCATGGTCTGACCATAAGCCCCCATTGCAAACCTCCAGAGGCCCCAGTGTACCTGAGGTATCTGCCTGGGACTGACAGTTATCAGACAGGACTGATAGAGCCCTGTTGCGTCTGTCATGTACATCTGGTCTTCAACACTTGTACACTTAATTAGATACATTTCAAGAGTGTAGTGAAAGAGGAAAGTAGAGAAGGAGCACTTAGAAGAAGTGATAGGAGAATTCTCCCATTGATACTGAT
The DNA here is from genome assembly GCF_036013445.1 of Caloenas nicobarica. Taxonomy (NCBI): domain Eukaryota; kingdom Metazoa; phylum Chordata; class Aves; order Columbiformes; family Columbidae; genus Caloenas; species Caloenas nicobarica. The sequence goes on from NC_088259.1 coordinate 1,465,750, forward strand.
GCAGAGTGTTGCCTAATGAGGTGTGGACAGGAAGGAGAAGCAGTCCACCTGAGGTCCATCACTGTATGGAGAACCTGCTCCTCACCTCCCCAACCCCGCCATGTCTCTTGACTGTGTTAGTGGAAAATATACATCCATATGACACACATAAGGTTTAGATCCCTCCCAGAGATCTCCTCATCTCCCCAGTCAGCCCAGAAAGAGACAAACACACACACGAATTGGTCTGGGATGGACTATTCTTGCTTGAGCTCAAACATCACAGAATCATAGAATATCTCGAGTTAGAAGATCCCCATAAGGATCAATGAGTCCAGCTCCCCGCTGCTCACATGACCACGTAACACTAAGCCACAAGACAAAGAGCATCGTCCAGACACTCCTTGACCTCTGACAGGCTGGGAGCCGTGACCACTTCCCTGGGGAGCCTATTCCAGTGACCGACCACCCTCCCAGTGAAGAACTTTCTCATAATGTCCAGTTTGAACTTCCCCTGATGCAGCCTCATTCCATTTCCACCTGTCCTGTTCTCACTGGTCACCCGAGACAGGACATTGGCCCCTCACCCCTGCTGCCTCTCTGAGGAAGGTGCAGACTGTGATGAGGGCTGTCCTGCTTTTGGTTAAAACAAGACTAATTCTCTTTTATTGAACTTTCCTTTCAGCTTAAGCTCTTCTAAGTAACTGCATATTTCTGCAGTTGGATGCATGTTTTAAAACACTGTCTGCTCCAGAGCTGACAATGGCCGATATTGACAGTTTTACTGAGCTAACGGTAGGGCTGGTATGCAGAAAAGGCCTAGGACTATATTTTATTGCTATAGCAGCCAACATCGCTGGTGAATCTCTTATGTCCCATAAGTGAGAGGGTTGTACTTGCAGGGAGGGGTGGACAGAACAAGTGACGCAAATTGAAAACCAAGTTGTTCCATGCCATCCACGCCATGCACAGTTTAAAGCTGGGAGATCACAAGGGTCTTGGGCTCTTGGTCCATGGCCGGCGTCTCAAGAGGAGCTTGCCCGTTGTCCTGCCTGCAACCCTGATCCTGGTTCCAGCCCTTGCATTCCTGAATCCACTTCCTGTCTACTGCCGAGTCCAGTCCAGGACTTCCTGATGTCTTCCCTGCAGCCTCTGGTGTGACACCAGCCCCTGTGGCAGCATTTTGGCTACTCCGGGAAATTCAATATTGATTTTGTATATTTTGCCTTATTTGTCTCATTATTAGTATTATGAGTAAAGTTTTTGGTTTTGTTTTCTTTTTCAAATCTTTCCGACTTTTAAGTCTCTCTCCCTTTTCCTCCTTTTCCCTTTCCCTAGTGGGGAAGAGAGTGTGGTTAATAGAGAGCATCTGCCACACTTTATTGTTGCCACTGCACTTGGCGCTGGTGAGGCTACAGCTTGAATCCTGTGTTCAGTTTTGGGCCCCTCGTCATAAGAAGGACATTGAGGTACTAGAGAGAGTGCAGAGAAGGCAACGAAGCTGCTGAGGGGCTGGAGCACAAGTGCGATGAGGAGCAGTTGAGGGAACTGGTGGTTTCAGCCTGGAGAACAGGAGGCTGAGGGGAGACATGATTGCTGTCTACAACTGCCTGAAAGGAGGTTGGACCATGGAGGGTGTTGGTCCCTTCTCCCGAGGAGCAAGTGATAGGAGAAGAGGAAATGGCATCAAGTTGTGCCAGAGAAGATTTAGATTGGATATTAGGAAAAAATTCTTCCCGAAAGGGGTTGTCAGGCATTGGAACAGGCTGCCCAGGGAAGTGGTGGGGTCACAGTCCCTGGAGGGGTTTAAAAGGCGTTTAGACGACGTAATTAGGGACATGGGTTAGTGCTAGAGTTGGGTTATGGTTGGACTCAATGAACCTGAGGGTCTCTTCCAACTGCAACGATCCTATAAGCCTATGGAGAGATTATTTGAAGGCAGGTTGGCAGCAGACCCTGAGGCTGTGCCGGGGGTGGCCACATCCGGCTCCTCCCAGTAGGAGTTTAGAAAGTCCCTTCTGAGCTGTGAATGCCAGGCCAAGGGCACAGGGCAGAAACAGCCCCCACCCCTGAAGGGCCCCAGCCCCCAACTGGCCTCTGTCCCCAAACTACTCAAACTTCTAAACAGGGTCTGCCTCTACCTGAATTATCTTCAGTTTTAAGAAAATGCCAAACAAACGTGTACTTCTGGATGAGGATGGACCAGGTTCAGGACCAAGACCAGGGGTGCTGCAGGAGTAGGTGTCTCCAGCACGGACAGGCTGGGGGGACCTGTTGACCTCAGCACCCTTGGGCCCCACCTTGGCCGAGTTCACCAGCCCTGGGCCCGAGGGCTCAGCCTAGGGACAGCCCCACAACCAGGGTCAGAGTGGTTCCTGCTGCTGTCCCGAGGGTCACCAGCCCCAGTCAGCTCTGAGCCAGAGTGCACGTGTCTGAGCTGGGCTGAGGTGGAAGGGGCTGGAAAACAGCTCATCGGGAGGAGGTGATGGAAGAAGGTGCAGCGTGTGTCTGGCACTGGGGATGAACTGACACCCTCAGTTTGGTATCTGGATCCATGCTGGGCTTGCACATGGACTAAGCCCCAGCTCAGAGCACAAATTGCTGTTGCCAGCCCTGGGTGCCAAGCACTGTTCCTGCTCTCTCCTCCCTGGTGCGGCCTGAGCGCACCACTGCCCTGCCTGCTCCTGCCTTGGGGCTTGGGGAACTCAGGGTCAAAAGGAAAGACAGACTCGTGTAGTTATGGGATCTCTGAAGGGTCCTGGGATTGCTTTGCTAATCACTCTGTAACATTTCCCGGGCTATGAACTCAATATGCGCCCAGAGAGGCAAGTAAGTCCATGAACCTAACATTCCAATTAAGGTTTCCTTCTTACAAAAAAACACACTTCCATTTTCTCATCGGCAACAGACTGAAAGATGGAAGCTAAAGCAGCATGTACCTCTTGTGAAGACAGGTAACAACAGATGCTTCCATTCAGTTGATGCTTAGTTGCTTCCTGCTCAGGAAAACTGTACATTAATTTAATCTTTGGTGTACAGGCAGGGCCTCCGCTGATGTTCCTGTGTAGGCAACAAGTATGTGGATGTCAGGCCTTCTGCAGATTTGTGACTGAGTTTTCCTGTTTTCCCTAATAAGGAAAATCTTGCTGTGTACTCCTGAAGGCTCCCATAAGCTGGTAGGTCGAGAGAAGGACGGGGAGCTCCAGTTAGCTCAGGGAGGACCAGTCAGCATCACAGGCAAAGCAGACTGGAACTCGACTTGGTGAAAATTACTGGAATTTATTGACAGATGAAACCGGAACTTCTCCCCATCTTTGGGCGGATCACCGTGCACCCTGAACCGATACAGGCAGGTGTAGTGCGGGTGGCCCCATTTGCTCAGCACTTGCAGCCTGATGTAATTCACGAACCCAGGGAGCTCGTTCTGAAACGACAAGAAGAAATCAGTCGCCTCTTCCTCTCTGGCACATGATCACTGACAGAGTAGTGCCGCAGCGATGACTTCGTTCAACAGCTTCCTTCCTGCTGCCCTGCGAGGGCTTTTGACCTGTCATGGTCACGACATTCTTATCTTGCTCTACCTCATTGGGCCATAAGAACAGTAAAGGAAGAAGCAGCGACCAGATGCCTCAGCAAATACACTGGAAAGTTCTCGCCTGCTTTGGGGCACAAGCTTCCACAGTCAGAAGACCCAGTGGTGGTGTCAGGAAAATGTCTTGCTGCCTTCTCTAGAAAGCCACAGAAACAGAATGGCCTCCCTGTCACTACTCACTGCCAGCACCAACAGAATCCTCAGGAAGCCCAGTATTTCTGGGCTTTAACTGGCAGAACAGCAGTCGTGCATCCTACTGGATGTGGTTGCTTCTGTGCACTTGGGCTCCAGACAGTCAAGCTGATTCCAGATTCGACTGTGGCGCTTCTAAGCACTGAAGTTTAAAACCAAAATGAAAGAGAAGACTGGCAGTCCAGGCATATGCCACCAGGAAGTCAAAGCAGAAGAAAGGCCAGTGTGGCACATGCTCAAGGACAGGGCTGCCTGTAGCCCTTTGGCAGGGAAACCTCTCCCCATCCAGGTGCATTTCTTCTCCTCTCCTACAGTTCTCCTCCCTCTTTGTCCCCATACCTTCAGCTGGAAGGTCTGACTGGGATTCAGTGCAGCCAAGAAGGTGAACTGTCCCAGGAACATTCCCTGCTCCTCGTGTTCTTCCTTGAAGCCCTACAGAAAGACGGGGTGGAGAAAACAAGAGCATCTGGTATCACCATGGGAAGACTGAACTTCAGTCAGTGAAGTACGGGGTTATTTCAGCTACGTAGTCCAAGGACGATGAGCACAAGAAAAAGACGAGAAGCTGCAGGTGGGCAGCACGCCGCACTTGCCTACCCAACGAGCCCAAGCTGCCAGTCATAAAAGGAGCAGACTCTCTCAGTGAGAGGGAGGTAACCTGAGGATCACAAATGCCACTGGGATTGGAAGCCAAGAAGGTCTAGGACCATTCACTGTGCCAGCTCCTTTTCCCTGTGGTTCCTAAAGTAGCATCTTGCCCCAGAAGCTTCCTTTCGAATGGTACATTGAATTAAAGTGGAATACAATGGGAAGGAAGCAACTCGAAGGAGCCTGTTTCTTCTGAGAGCCAGGAGGAAGCTTCAGGCCACTGGACTCTTTTACCCATCTTCATCCCCTGCTTAAAATTGCTGTGCAACCCCCTGCACCCCACTCTAGAGAAATCACTTACATAGACAGCAAAGTCCTTTGGAGCTCTGGAGATACTTTCTCCATGGAACGGCTGTCCCTGAGACATGGTCCATGGTGACTGCTCTGGGAATGACTGGCACAGACAGCTTGATGAAGACATGTCCCTGACTTCCTGGGAAGGGCCAGCAGTTTCCAGGATGATTTTCTGGCTGAAAGGACAAGAAGAAACTACATTGACATAAAGAAGGTTGCCCTGGCTCTCGTTTCTGCCATGCGCATCAGAGGATTAAGAATTCATTTGGCCAATCAATTCCACTCTGAACCGCAGCCAGGGCCTTCAGTCGGACCCTGTGTGTAGCGAACAGAACAGCAGTTGTGCTTCTCCCAGTCCAGAGCCCTCACCAAGAACAAGCAAGGGACAGTGTGGCTGAAAGGCCCCTGCCCAGAGCAGGTAGCAGCTACGGGCCCCCCTGGATGAACCTTTCCTGTCAGGGGAAGCACTTGCTCCCTCTCATCCACTCCCACCTCATTCCACTGGCACCAGCCAGCTCTTCAGATTGCGCAGACAGCTCAGGAGCAGGGCCAGGATGGCTTTAGAGCCCAATGTGGGGCCCTCCAGCAGTGCAGGCTCTCAGCGCCCGCTGAGGCTCACTAAGAGCACATCCCAGAGCTCTGCAGGCACCTCTGCCCTTCTCCTTCCGTGCCATGCTGACACTTTGCATGGCAACTGGGCAGACACAGGCTGCAGGAGCAGCCTGGCCTGCTAGAAGCTCCTGTGGAGAACCTGGGCCACTCTGGGAGAGGAAATACTCAGCAGGGAGACACAGGAGGAGAGCAGGTCCATGCGAGAAGGAGGCAGGAAAAGAAGCTCCAAGGAGCAAAGACAGGGGGAAAGGCAACTCTGAGCAGTCTGTGTGGTTCATTCTCCCGACCTTTGTTTTACTGCTTCTTGGTGCTCCTACCTCCAGAATAAGCTCAGGGGACCTCATGTATTCCATCACCGGCAGGGAACACCGGAAGACTTTGGCTTTATCATTCCGGAGGGATGGAGAAGTCCTTGAATGAATGACAGCAGCCCCCGGAAATTAAAACATGAGCACTGTCATCAGGCAGTGTTTGGAGGAATATTGCACTGTTGATGTGAAAAAGGCTTCTCAGTTGTCATCCATGTCCTACAGTGAGTTCCCCTCTTTCTTACTGGCACGACCCCTCTGCAACACACAGCAGGGAGTCATCAAACTGCCATATGGGGCCGTGGAAAAAGACAAGAATGTGAACCAGCCCTTCTGTGCTTCCCATGGGGTCTGGCCCATTATAGGCTCTGTCAGTGGGGGCACTTTTAGGTCACGAGATGACCCTTGACTTTTCGCCTCTTCTCTCCTACCCCTGGGCATGTTCCAATGCCCATCTTGTCAATCCAGACAGGAAGTGCTTTGGAATTGGTTTGTTTGTAAAATGTCATGGCACCTGCTGATTTGAGGGCGTAATCAGGCATCAGGACCTGCATTTCTTCCAGCTTCTCCAGGGCTTGATTGGTGATCTCCTGAACAGCCTGGGCAGGAAAACAAAGGAGAGCGCCTGTTGGAAGGAAAAGGAATGGGGCAAGCAGCTCCCCTGCAAGGCCAGCCAAGGTGAACGGGAACAAGGCCCGTTTCAGATGGAAGGAATGCCCAAATTGCCTGGAAGCCTCCCAAATTTGCTCTGCTGTGATTGACGGGGATCAGAAAGGGGGGTCTGCTCACTCCAGTGCTCTGAATGCTGAAGCTGCGGGAAGGGGCTTTTCCTGTGGAGAGGCCCCAGGCCAGGCAGCACGGACAGACAAGCCTTCCGGGAATGAGATAGGACTGGCTTAACTCTGCACTGCTGAGTTCTTTCCAGTCCTCCCTTGCAGAGGACCCGAGATCTGGACGCAGAGGAAGGTACGACTCAGACAGCTGTCATTCCCGTCACGCTCTCTCTTCCCCATAAGGAAGTGTGGAGCAACAGGAAAAGGAAACGTGGCCATGACAGCACTTGTTCCAGCAGCACCAGCCTGTTGACTGTGACAGGGAATGGAGCAGGATACGTGCCAGAGGGAGGATAAAACCCCTGAGTAGATCCTTCTGCCTTGTGCCCTTACCCATCTGGTAAAGCCTGGAATCTTTGCCTGCTTCACACCTTCCTGAAGAGCCTGCTCAGCGACCTCCTTTGCGCTCCAGCACAGATGATAAAGCTGTTCCTGGAGCTTATGGAGCTGGTCTGGCAGGGACAGGGTTTTGCTTAGGTCTCCTAACTCTGCTGTGGCGCTCCAGGGGGTTAAGGTGCCAAGTCGTTCAACATGGTAAACACCTGTCAGACACACACCAGAGCTTAGAACTTGGTCTAAGGCTGGGTTATGCCTCAGGCTGCCTGCTCCCCTTTCTGTGTCTCTCCCAAGTGCCTTAGTTGTCTCTCCTCTTATTGTCTTTGACAGTGGCCATCATGGCGTACGGGCTCCACAATAGATGGACGTTCCCTGCCCTGGACTGTGCTCCTTGTGCTGTAGAAGATTCTCAGACTCCTGGGGCAGGAGAACTCAGCCACAGCCTCTCCCTCGGCTGAAGAGAACTGGCTTAGCACTCCTGGGGAAGGCAAGTTACCCCTTCCTCACCCACACACCCATCCCGCTGGAGCAGAGACTGGCACAGCTCTGTCAGGGACTTTCTGCTCTTAGCTGAGCTCCTCTGGTCACAGCGGGGGAAGCAGAACAGGGCAGGATGGAGCCCCGAGTACCTCCTAAAGCACCATCCCCTCATGTTGGAGCTCTGCAGAGACTCACCGAAAGAGATCAGACTGAGAATCAGCACCAGCATCATTGCTTTCAGAGCCTTCATCTTCCTACAGAGCAGCAAAAAGAAAAACAAAGGTGAAGCTGGCGGTACCCGTGCAGATCAGCAGCAGACTGGAGAGCAGCAGCAGGGACTGCAGCATTTGAGCCTGGCGTTCCTGGCATGTGCATTGGCTTGGTCCTGCACCAGCTTGAGTCACTGCTGGAGTTGTCACCAGCTGCACCAGTGGGGCTTTGTCATGGCGGCGATTTGCTCTGTTTTGTTAGGGACAAAGGGCTCAAGATTGACTCTGGACTAAGAGCAGGAGTTGCAACAAGAGCTGTGGCCACAATTCACATCTGTGGGGCTACAGAGGGATTCTTTGGAAATGGAAGGGACACAACGAACGCCTGTTTCTCCTGCCCACCATCCGATTGGCACTTGTGCTGTTCCTGTTCTCCACTCATCTCAAGAGAAGGTTCAGCCTGTGCCCCTACAGTAAAACAGCTGCCAGGTGGGGGGTGTGTGTCTCCCCTCTCGCAGCGTT